>NW_011889209.1:734551-741731 GCF_000151845.1 Pteropus vampyrus | reverse complement strand
TAATTGCTTTACATATTCGAGGCTCCTTGATTGGGAGCATAGATATTAATACGTGTTATGTCTTCTTGGTGCATGATTCCCTTTATCATTACAAAGTGTTCCTCAGTATCTTTCTTTACCTTTTTTTATTTCAAAGTCTATTTCATCTGATATTAGTACTGCTACTCCCGCTTTGCTCTGAATGCCATTGTTTGAAATATCATTTTCCACCTTGCACTTTGAATCTAAATTTGTTTTTGGAGCTGAGATGTGTCTCCTGGAGGCAGCATATGGCTGGGTTTTGTTTTTTGATCCATTCTGCAACTCTGTGCCTATTTATTGGTGAGTTCAGTCCGTTTACATTTAAGATGATTATTGAAATATGAAGTTTTCTTATAGCCATTTTATCTTTTGCTTTCTGGTAACTCGGTGTTCCATTGCTTCCTTGTCTATGGGTGTCTTATTTTTTTTTTTTAATTGGTTGGCTTTTGTGGGTTTTCCCTCTGGTCCTTCCTGTTTTATGTTATATACTTCAGTTCTAAATCTTTTGAGTGTATTTACCATTACAAATATGTAAGGGATATTTGTATATATACAGTCACCCATTTTCTTCTGTGTGTGCCTTCTCTCCATTCTCTTTTGTGAATTTGTATCTTCGAATCCTCCCCTTTTCAGTTATGGTTGTCTCAATTTGTCCCTATGTATGATGAACATTCATTACTATCTTGCAATAGTAAATCTCTTCTTATTATTTAAGCTTATAATGTCCTGTTCTTAGTAAGGTTTGCACTCCTCTGCTTCTATTGCTTGCTAGTCACCTTACTCCTAATTATGTATTTTTTTTTTTTTTTTTTCATTTTGTTTTTAGGTGAGCTGACCTCTTTCAGTATTTCCTGTAGTGCAGGCCTCGTAGCGGAGAATTCCCTCAGTTTTTATATGTCTGGAAAGGTCTTTATTTATTTCTCCTTCATTTCTAAAGGAGAGCTTTGCTGGATACATATTCTTAGTTGGTAGTTCCTTTCATTTAATAGTTTGAATATTTGATTCCACTCTTTCTTGCTCGTAAGGTTTGTGCTGAGAAATCCGACAATAGTCTAATGTGTTTTCCTTTACAGATTACTATCTTCTTTTCCCTGGTGCCCTGGGAATCCTTTCTTTTTCATTAATTTTTGATAATTTTAATACAATGTGTCTTAGAGAAGGCCATTTTGGGTTGAGATAATTGAGTGTTCTGTCGACTTCTTGAATACCAAGTTCCAGTTCATTCCTTAGATTTGGGAAATTCTCATTCACTATTTGTCTGAAAATGCTTTCTAGTTCCTTCTTCTTTTCCTCCCCTTTGAGAATGCCCATTTTTCTTATGTTTCCTCTCCTGATGATATCAGCTAATTCTTGTATTTTTCATTCATTATTTTTCATTCTTCAGTTTCTCTCTTCTTCCTTCTGATTTAT
Source organism: Pteropus vampyrus (assembly GCF_000151845.1). Lineage (NCBI taxonomy): Eukaryota > Metazoa > Chordata > Mammalia > Chiroptera > Pteropodidae > Pteropus > Pteropus vampyrus. Next base: position 740,300 of record NW_011889209.1, on the reverse strand, counting down.
TTCTAGATTTCCGTCTTTGATATCATTGATCCTTTCCTCCATTTGATTGACTCTATTTCCCAAGCTTGCTATTTCATTTTTCATTTCTTTCAGTGTGTTCTTCCTTTCCAGAATTTCTATTTGGTTCTTTTTGAGAGTTTCATTCTCCTTGCTAAAGAACTCATTCTGCTCATCTTGTTGTTTTTTCAATTCCTGAAATTGTTGATTTGAGTTGTTTTGGTTCTCACTGAGTTTTTTCAGAAGTACCATTCTGAATTCTCTATCATTTAAGTCGCATATTTCTGTCTATAAACTTATTTTCTGGAGATTTCTCTCTCTCTCTCTCTTTTTTTTTTTCTGAGATGCCTTGTCACCTTGTTTGTTCATGGTGTTTAATGGACTATTTCTCTGCCTGGGCATTAATGGAAGTGTATTCTGCTTCCCCCCCCCCCAGAAAGAAGATTTATTGTATAAAGGTGTATCTTAGTCTGTTGCAAAGAAGGCATTTTTCTTTTGGTTTCCAGTAGGTGGTGTCTAAGCCTCTTGGATCCTTGCTTTATATAAAGTCTTAATAATGCCATTTTTTTCCTTGTAGATAATCAATCACACTCACTACCGTCAGTCTCAGACCCTGTCAGTGTAGTGACAATTTTGGTAGCATTTCCTCAGATTCCCCTGGGGTTCCACAGTGTTTGATCACAGGGGATATGGGAGGAGGAGCCCTCTGAGTTGGGGGTTTGGGGCTGAGGTGTTTTGCATCTGTGACTGGCAATAATCAACTGTTGTTTCTCTGCCATCCCCGCTTCTCTGCCATCCTGCTTCTCTTCCGTCCCCACTTCTCTGCTTTCTGCCCTGATGCCTGGGCACTGCTGCTGGCCTCGTGGAGCTCAGAGCTCTCCCAGGCAGGACTGTTCAGGGAATCCACCACATCTCCCCTCCTCCTCCTGCAGAGACCTCCAGCTGAGAGAGGCAGCTTCTTTGTTTCTTTCAGTCTACTGACCAACTCCTGGGGTTCTGACCTGTGGTAGCTCTTATGCATAGTACCCATGTTCAGACGTGCTGGTGTGCAGTTTGACTGTTTTTTGTTGAATTTTAGATATTCAGCTTATTGTTGTTTCAAGAGGAGAGATCTGGGGATGTCTCTTACCCCACCATGTTTCTGACATCCATTTTCACTTCCATTCTGTTTAGTGAACTTCCTCGTTCATGCTTTTAAACTACGTCTGCTTGCAACAAATTCTATTAATTTTTCTTCTTTTGAGACTATCTTGCTTTTTGTTTCATTCCTGCAATATATTTGTGCTGGATATATGATTCTAGGTTGACAATTCTTTTCTTCAACACTTAAAAAATGTTGCGACGGTACATTTTTGCCTTTAAGGTTTTTGATGAGAAATGTATTGCCATTCAAATTGTTTTTCCCATACAAGTAAGATGTCTTCAGTTTTCAGAAATTTGACCCTGATGTGTATTGCATATATAGATGTCTTTGGTTTTATATATTTTTTGGAGTTAGCTTGGCTTCTTAAAACTATAGCTTTACGTTTTTTGACAAATTTGAAAAAAATCATTACTTTGTTACATATTTTTTTTTCCGCCTCAACCATTTTATCATCTCCTTCCAGGACTCTGATGCTATAATATTAGATATTTTATATAGTCCCATAATTTCCTGAATCTCTGTTTATTTTCCTCCATCAATATATTTCTTCTTAATGTTCATATTGGTTATTATCTACTCTTAAATCTCAAATGAACACATTCTTTTTTTTTTGGTCCCTTCATTCTAATGTTGACTCTAATTTTAGAGTTTTAAAATTTTCTTTACTGTGTTGTTCAGTTCTAAACTTTCTATTTGGTTTTTATCTTCTTTTTTTTTTTTTGGCTGAGACTTTCTAATATTTTATTTCTTTCAAGAGTGTTCATTATTGCTCATTGAAGCATTTTAATGATGGATGTTTTAAAATCTTTGTCAGTTAATTCTAACACCTCTGTTATTTCATTGTTCACATCTATCAATTGTCTCTTTTCATTCATTTACATTTTATTGTTGCTTGGCACAACCAGTGATTTTCAATTGAAATCTAAATATTTTGGATATTAAGATATAAGACTGTGAATCTTATTTAAACTTTTTTTCTCACAATCAACTCATTGCTGCCATGTGGGGTAAGAAATTCAGGTTTCCTAGTTAGTCTCTGTTAACACCCAAGATGGAGAGGTGTTTCTCGTTACTGATGGGTAGGAATGATGGTTTTGGCTCCCCATAGTCTTCCACTAATATTATTAGTCTGGTTGTGAGGGGCAGGAGAGCCTTATTACTGTACCCTAAATGGCCTACATTGACACCATGGGGGGCTTCATTACCATGGGTAGTGGTAAAAGTCCTGCCTTTCTACTAGGCCTCCTCTGATGTCACTCAGAGTGAAGGGAAGGTATGCCTCATTACTGCCAGGTAGAAGTGAAAGGCTATGTCCCCTATGTGTTCTCCATTGATATTGCTGTCTGACAGATGAAAGTCTCTGCTCCCTACTCGGCCTTCTCTGCCATAGGGAAGGTAGGGTTGGTGAGTAGAATTGGGTGCCTCATTATACCATCATAAAGGCTGAAGTTAGGCTTTCCACTCAGCTTCTCTTGACATGGGTAAAATGGGACCAGTTTTTTTTTTTTCTATAGTGTTTGGCTAGATTAGAGGGATTATTGTCTAAATTTTGTATGTCTTCCTATGCTGTTCTTTTCCAGGTCACTTGGCTAGAGAGCAGAATTAAAAAAAAATTTGTTTTTTTTCTTTTTGGTCTGTACCTATTGGTGTTTCTAGGTTGCTGTCTTTTCTGTATCCAAATCTGGGATATGAGGCAAAAAAGAAAATCCAGAGAACTCACTGCTGTTTTGTTCCTCAGGTTCCAAGCTCTTTAATTTTTCTGACTTCTTCTCTGCACTTTTTAGTCTTCTTATATAGTGTATTTAAAAATATAATGTACAGGGTTTTTAGTTACACAGCAGAAATAATAGGGAGACCTACTTCTACTCCAACTTTCCATTTTATTATTCATATTTTTGGTCTTTTTTATTAAAAAAACCATTTTATTGAAGAATAACATACACACAGAAATAGATACATGTTGCAGATGTACACCTGGATGTATTTTTACAAAATGAGCACATCTATGCAACTGGCAGTGAGCTCAAAAAAAATAAATATTAGTATCCCCCAAGCCTATTTACTATTTCCTAACCTTGATAATTATAATTTAAACTCAATTTTTATTTACATTAGGGTTTAAATGACATGGAGAAAGTCAGAAAACCTCATCCCATGGACCTTTTCTTAGACATGACTTCTTTTTGAGATACTGTTTCTCTGGTCATTACAATATCCTCTCAAAGAGGTTTTCTTTTTTAAAAATAATTTTGTTTTTCAATTACAGTTGTCATACAGTATTATATTAGTTTCAGGTGTACAACATAGTGGTTAGATATTTATATAACTTACAAAGTGATTACCCAGATAAATCTAGTACCCATCTGACACCAAACATAGTTATTACAATAGTATTGACTATATTTATTATGCTATACTTTACATCCCCATAACTATTTTGTAACTACAAATTTATTCTTTGTAATTCCCTCCCCCTTTTTACCTATCCTCCCAAACCCCTCCCATGTGGCAACCATCAAAATGTTTTTTGTATCTATGAGTTTGCTTCTGTTTTGTTTGTTTGTTTATTTTGTTCTTTATATTCCACATTCAAGTGAAATCATATGGCATTTGTCTTTCTCTAGCTGACTTACTCCACTCAGCATAATACCCTCTAGGTTCATTTATGTCATTGTAGATGGCAAGATTTCATTCTTTTTTAGGGCTGAATAGTATTACATTATAAATATGTAACACTTCTTTATTCATTTATCCATTTATGGACACCCAAGTTTCCTCCATATCTTGGCTATTGTAAATAATGCTGCAATGACCATATAGATGCACATGTCCCTTCAAAGTGATATTTTGGGTTTCTTCAGATAAATACACAGAGGTGGCATTATTAGGTCCTTCTTTGTCTCTTGTTATAGCTTTTGTTTCAATGTCTTATTGTCTGGATAAGTACTTCTACTCCAGCTTTTTTTTTTTATCTTCATTTTCATAAAATACCTTTTTCCATCCCTTTACTTTCAGTCTGTGGTGTCTCTTGTAGGCAGCATTTGTAAGAGTCTTTTTTCTTATTCATTTAGCTGCCCTACATTTGTTGATTAGAGCATTTAATCCATTAACATTGAAAGTAATTGTTGATAGAGATGTACTTATTGCCATTTTATTATTCATATTTTGAATCTTTTTTTCCTTCTTAAAGAAGTTCCTTTAACATTTCTTGTAATACTGGTTTGGAGGTGATGAACTCTTGTATGGGAAGCTCTATCTGTCCTTTGATTCTAAATTATAGCTTTGCTGAGTAATCTTGGTTGTAGTTCCTTGCTTTTCATCAGCTTTTTATCATTTCATGCCAATCCCTTCTGGCCTGCAAAGTCTCTGTTGAGAAATTAGCTGATGATCTTATGGGAGCTCTCTTGTTGATATTAACTGCTTTTTTCTTGCTGCTTCTAAGATTCTCTCTTTGTCTTTAACCTTTGATGCTTTAATTATGATGTGTCTTGATGCAGGCCTCTTTGGGTTCATCTTGCTTAGGACTCTCTGCACTTCCTGGACTTGAATGTCTATTTCCTTTGCCAGTTTAGAGAAATTTCTGTCATTATTTCTTCAAATAGTTTCTCAATTTCTTGCTATCTCTCTTTTCCTCCTATGATGAGAATGTTGATATGATTGATGTTGTCTTAGAGACCCCTTAAATTGTCCTCATTTAAAAAAATTTTTTCTCCTCTTTAATTCCACCCCCGACTCCTACAACTTCAACCCCTGACCTATGGATGTTGCCGTTTTCCCTTAAGAATTGGATCTGGTAGGCATTGACTCTCAGGCTAACTGGCTGTGAGAAATGGCTGTGACTGTAGCAGAGGGGCTGTTTTGCAGTGGTTGACCCCGTAGAATAGGATTTCCTTTAACAAGGCTCTGGTGCCCACTGGGTTTGCACTTTGGTGGTGTTTTTGTGGAGGTGGTTACATGGTGCTCTGTAGTGTTATAAAACTTCCCACTGGGTGTGTGGTTCTGGGCCTCTTGCAAGAAGCTCTGGTGCAAGCTAAGGTCAGATGCTATCTGTGCTTGGCCTGGGGCTACTTAGTATGAGCTACAACATTATTTGAAGATGGCACCACTTGTGCTGATCCTGGAGGCACCTGGGAGAGGCTAAACTGTGAAATGAGTCTGGCTACCACTATTGCCAGGCTTGGGGCTGCTTAGCAAGAGTTTTGGGGCACACTAAGATGAGATGCTGTTTGTTTGCTTTTTGTGAACCTTTGAGAGATTTTAGGAAAATCTGCAGCTTGAGCAGAGACAGGACATTTATATTGAAATACCAACATATAGATATGTTGGAGTAGATTTACTATATAAGAACTAAGAGTGAATCTTCTGACCATGTTTCCTTGACTATGGAAGTGGCTTGGGTGGGTCCAAAAGATGGGTGGAATGTGGTCTCAGGGAATCACCACAGCAGAGCAGAAGATATTAGCCAAGTTGTTGGAGACTCAGACTTTGCACCCACCTGGGCCTGTAGGCTGGGTAAGAAGAGAGCTCAACAGAGGAACAATGACACCTGACTGGATAGAGCTGTCTCTTCAGTTCTTGACCTGAAACCAGGCAATTTATTTTTTTCCC
>NW_011889209.1:732671-734501 GCF_000151845.1 Pteropus vampyrus | reverse complement strand
TGAGCTACAACATTATTTGAAGATGGCACCACTTGTGCTGATCCTGGAGGCACCTGGGAGAGGCTAAACTGTGAAATGAGTCTGGCTACCACTATTGCCAGGCTTGGGGCTGCTTAGCAAGAGTTTTGGGGCACACTAAGATGAGATGCTGTTTGTTTGCTTTTTGTGAACCTTTGAGAGATTTTAGGAAAATCTGCAGCTTGAGCAGAGACAGGACATTTATATTGAAATACCAACATATAGATATGTTGGAGTAGATTTACTATATAAGAACTAAGAGTGAATCTTCTGACCATGTTTCCTTGACTATGGAAGTGGCTTGGGTGGGTCCAAAAGATGGGTGGAATGTGGTCTCAGGGAATCACCACAGCAGAGCAGAAGATATTAGCCAAGTTGTTGGAGACTCAGACTTTGCACCCACCTGGGCCTGTAGGCTGGGTAAGAAGAGAGCTCAACAGAGGAACAATGACACCTGACTGGATAGAGCTGTCTCTTCAGTTCTTGACCTGAAACCAGGCAATTTATTTTTTTCCCGAGCATCATCTTTTCAAGATCCTGCCCCAGTGCTGGAGATCAGAATGAGTGCATTCATCTGTGAGTAAATCCATGCCTGAGCCCTTTAAGAGAAATATCCAGGACTCCAGCAGCACTTCAACTCACTCAGCCATAATCTCTGCTGGTTTTAATAGCCAGAAGTTATAGGGACTTCTCTTCCAAGCACTGGAGGCCTGGGCTGGGAAGCCTAGTGTGAGACTGGGACCCTTAGCTCCTCAGAAGGTCCACTACAGCTGAGATATTCCTCTCATTTCTTAACTGTCATGCTGTGGTTGTGGAGCCATCTCATTCCATGTTTCTACACTTCAGACCAGTCTGGACATGACATTCTTTATATCCTTAGTTATAGAAGTTCCATTCAGCTAGTTTTTAAGTGGTTCTCAGTGATGGATATTCTGTAGTTTAGTTGTAATTTTGATGTCATGGGAGGAGGTGAGCACAGCATTTACCTAATCCACTGTCTTCAAAGGTATAGTTCTTTCTATGAGAGATAATTGCCTAATTACGAATGAATTTCAGGATCTGGCTATTATATACCAGTAGGAAGTTAGAGAACAATCGCGGAAATATTCTGAAAGAATGTTCCAGAAAATCCTTGAAGTTTGCACATGACAATAGTGTATAGTAAATGATGTGGAAATGTTGAGGCTTCCTTGGTATATCATTGAGGAAAGGCTTAGAAAGCTCATGAATTTAGATATGTTGGATTAAATTTACTATATAAGAACTAAGAGTGAATCTTCTGACCATGTTTCCTTGAAAGGATAATAAGAAACTCTTCACTAAAACAAGAAGGCATGCAATGGTGAGAGCGGCATTGGAATATTTGAGAAGTTGAGTGGAGAGACTGAAGATTAGTGATTATAATGAGGGATGTTTCAGTAATATTGTGTTCTCTAACATCAATGAGAATTCTGAGATTCTAGAGCGGAATAGCAGAAGTCAGATCTTAAGTTTAGAAGAAAGGTGGATGTAATTACTGTGATACACAGAAAGGTCAGTATGTTTTGACCCACAGGGATTCATCACAATGGCTAACAGACTATCATATATCTAGGGACCAAATATATAGTTAGGAGCTTAGGGTATTGCTTGGTTTACATGGTGATGATGCCGGGCTGGGTTTTCTTGCATGGGCAGACTTGTTGATATTTTGGTGGTGGTGGTGGGGGGGGGTGCTTTGCAGTGTGAGCTCTCCTTGAGGTCTCCTTTATTCAAACCATGTACCCCACAGATTCCTGCTGGTGGTAGACATGGGCTATACTCCTTCCTTTG
>NW_011889209.1:712936-732410 GCF_000151845.1 Pteropus vampyrus | reverse complement strand
CTTCCTTCCTTCCTTCCTTCCTTCTTTCCTTCTAAATTAACTATCTTTTGGCAAACTCCAGGACTTACAAACAGAACATGTTCTCTCTCTTTGCACACACGGACACGCACGCACACACACACACACTGAACTGAAGAGGAGGAGACTGATCCATCTCCTCTGGGATGAAAGAACTATTCTGATTTGAGAGATGATTTCTGAGAAACCCAAGACTTAACCTCAGTACCAAGAATCAGTAAGCACTGAGGATAATGTGGCTCGGGACCCATAGGGAACTGCCTCTGAGAAATAGATATAGGAGAAGGCTAGAAAATGGGGGGAGAGGGAGGGAAAGAGAGAGTGAGAAAAGAAGAGGGAGGAGGGGAAGAAGAGGGAGAGGAAGGTAGGGAGAGGGACAAAGGGAGGAGAAAGGAGAGAGTGAGGGAAATGGAAATGAGAAGTGGATGATATGTAGGTGCCCTTTAGCTTCAATAAGAACCTCATTAACAGAACCATAGGAGCTTCATCTGGGCATTTCTGTCAGATGATAATGATTCCCTGGCAAGAAAAAGAGGAGGCACATGCTGTTTGCTCAAGTTTGTAATCAGGATTGCTTAGTGCTTGAGCCAGCTGAGCTCAGAGCTGTTTCTAGAAAGCAGCACTTCTTGTTTGAGGGTGAAGCAGGCTGAGTTACAGGAGAGTCTTGGAAGAGGGGAGACTTGCTGGAACAGTCTCCTAGGCAGATGGAGAGCAGTCAATGGCTGAGCAGGATGGGCTGGAGTTCTGGGGTGAGTGTAGCTGCTGTCACGTCTGTCCTGCAGAGGAGGCCAGATGCAGCTCTATAGGTATATCAGCCTATCAGGGTTAGTGTCAAGGTGAGCCCATGTGTACTGATTTCTTACTGTATGGAAGGCTCTAAGTTGGGCCCAGAAAGATGCCTAACCCTTCAGTATTTTACAACCCTTATAACACAGTTGAGGAGCTTGGATTTAAGGTGTGTATACCAGAGGATGAATTTGGGAATCTAAGTAAGGGACAGTCAAGGATATCTCCTAGAGGAAATGAGATTTGGCCTGGGCTGTCAAGCAAAGGTTACACTTTGACAGGTGGGATTGGTCGGGGGATGGAATGGGGGCTTTCTGAAGCCAGGGAAGGTTTTGAGTGAGGGGCCCTCCCAGAGAGTATAAGGCACGTTAAAACAGTAGCAAGTGGTCAGAAGTATTTTAGGGGATTCAGTATGCAATATTGCAGCATATTTGTTGAAAATAAACCTGGTTCTAATAGAAGAGTCTTGCTCATGGATAGGAAAAGATGTTATGAAAAAGAACTCACAAGTGAAAGAGTTAAAATCAAAGTCACTCAACTTTGCCATGATTGTGGAATGTGAAACTGAGAGCAATCATATCTCTGATAGTGGTGATGACATTTCTTTCTGATTTTGATATTGAACTTTCATTTTCATATTCCTTTTCTTGGATTCTTTATTTTTTATGACAGAGTTAACCTGGGCCAGGAGAAACCCTGGGTGTTCTTAGGCAGTCGGTCAAGGAAGCACCTAACTGCTCATTTCCTGGTTCTGAGGAGCAGCAATCCCGAGACCAGGCAAGGAAGGCTCTTCCAATCTGAAGCCTGAACAATATTAGCACATCCTGACCCACCGTGGAGTGTTAGCTTCACAAAGCTGCAAAATTCTTGGAGCTACACTCAGCGGTCAGCCTACAGGAACAAAGCCATGGGGTCTAACAGGAGTAACTTTCATCTTTGGTTTTGTTCACATTCTTTTCTTTCTGCAGTGGTGTGTATATGTGCATGCATGTGTGCATACAGGTGTGTATGCTTGTGCGTGTGTATGCATACATGTGTGTGCATGTGTATGGCTGTATTCATAGGATGACCATCTCTGGGCCTTTGCCTGTTAACACCAGTAAGAATAGTCATTTCAATGTGAAAAGATCCCTCCTCCCCTCCCTAACTCTCTCACATACATTGTCCTGTATCTCAACACTGGTATTTGAAGGATGAACCTTTGAAACAAATCCAAGATTTAAAAGTCAGACTCAGAAAGGGAGGTAGGAGATTTTTCTTTCTCCTGGACATGGCAGCTAAAGATTCCTGGAAAGAGATGGGCCACAGAGTCTCAGATGCTGAAAGGTTCTGGGATCAGTGTGAGAGGCTGACTATGCTGAGGAAATGAAGTTCTAACTTTAAAATTAAGGAGGGTCAAACTGACACACAACACCTCCAGTGTGCTTCCTCTTATTTTCCCCAGTCACATCTCACAACTTGGGCGTTGGGAGATAAGAACATCATCAGACCTTTATTCAATACTAGTGTGTGTGTGTGCGTGCGTGTCCGTGTGTGCACACCAACCACTCCCAAACCAACTTTCCATAAAAATATATAAATTTTGAAACTCTCTAAAATGTAATAAGTCTGTTAAGTCTGCTGCATAGTAATTAATGAGCACTTCTAATCTGTCCAGTGCTGTGCTTGGTATTTGGAGCAAGAATATGACAGACATAGTGCCTGCCTTCAAGGAGCTTTTATTCTAGTTAGGGAGAAAGATGTGAAAGAAGTAAAAACTAACATATAATTAGAAATTATGGTACCTACTTTGAAGGAAACAGCAGGGTGCTATGAGAGAGAATCATGGGGCAGATCTAATTTATGTGCTGCAGGCAGGTGATAGGAAAATGGCATCTCTGAACATAAATTCCATTCATTCATTTAATCAACATTTGACAAATATCTACTAAGTATCTACTACCCTAAGTGTTGAACAACACACAGTAAATAAAACAGAGAACTTTATGTTTTCAATGAGCTTATCACTTTCAATGAGAAATGATAGACAAGAGACTAAAGATATAAATAAATGCTAATGTGTTAACAAGTGATAAGTACTATGGAGGGAATTTGAACTGAATGTGGGGTGGGAGTGGTGGGCAAGGGCTGTACATTAGACAGGGTCATCAGGTCAGGCATTGCTGCCAAAGAACCATATAAGGTAAAATTGGAATGAGTAATGTAGCAGGTATAGTAGGTATCTGGGGGAAGACCCTTCTAGGCTCAGTGAACAGCAAGTGCAAAGGCCCTGAGTCCTGTTGTTTCAGTGTGGCTGAGGCCGAGTTGAGTGAGGGGAAGAATGGGAAAGATGGGATGGGAGAGAAATCTGCCTAGAGGATGCTGACTTTTGCCCTGAGTGAGATGTAGAGCTCCCTGGAGGTGCAGAGCAGAACAGTGACATGACCTGACTTGTGTTTTCACAGGACCTCTGGCTGCTGTGTATAGGGAGGCAGGGAGACCACTGAAGCTGTGATCAGCAGAGGTTGGTGGGAGAATTGTAAAAGAAAAGAACACAGAGGATGAATTTTCTCCTCTCCCACATCTGTCATGCCCCTAGTGCTGGCTTCAGGTCTGGGAGAAGAGAGCTGGGATTCCCTTTCGGGCCCTACATTATGAGGATGAAGGATGTAAATAAGCGCTGAAGACCGTGGAGCCCTGATCTGTGCCTGTTGGTGACAGGTTCAGAGTTGTGATTCTGTGGCTGGGGTGGGTTTCGTAGGGTAGAAGAAGCCAATTGACTTTAGAGCTGGAATGCCTGGGTTGATGTCCCAGCTCAGGTGGGTACCACTAGGCAAATGGCCTAGTGTTTCCCAGTCCTGGATTTTTTCATGGTAAAATGTGGATCTCAGCACCTGCCTCATTCAAATAGTTTGTTGAACAGAAGATAAGAATGCAAAAGTGTTTTGGATATTTTAAGAACAGTACAAATCTAAATGTAAAAGTAAATCTAAATTCTCATTCTTATTTTAGTCCTACTCTCTCAAGCTTTCAGATTTGATAAGATTGAAAACTTTCTCCTTGAAATATTTCTGAACCAATGAAAAACATGTTTTCTCTTAATGTGATTAAAATTATTTTTCTTGGAATAATTTTAGGGTTACAAAAATTTGCAAAGCTAATACAGCAAATTCCCATATTCCCTTTACTCAGTTTCCACAAATATTAATATTTTACATTACTATGGTACATTTGTTAAAACTAAGAGATTAACTCTAGGATATTACTATGCACTAAACTCTAGACTTGATTTGATTTTCATTAGTTTTCCCACTAATGTTTATTTCTGGTTCCAAGATCCAATCCAGGATACCACATTGCATTTAGAATATGTTCTTTGACAGTGGCATGTGGGGCATAGAGAAGAGAGGCTGGGGGCTGATTGATGAGGTTGGATGTGTTGAAGATGATTGCAAGGGGTCCAGGTAGAAGCAAATGCTCAACTTCTGTTTCTGTGGAGGTTGAAACTTAAGGAAAAAAATAAGTTTAAATTTCAACAAGATATATTTAAGTTATATAATAATCATAATCATAATCATAATCATAATCATAAAAGCGCATCTTAAATAAGGGCTGACCAAAGCCCTAGAGAAGATAATCCAGGCAGCTTGTGAAGTTTCCTCCTTTGTAGCACATCTATATAAGACAAAAAGTAATTTTTTAGAGGCAGGAGGATCCTCCACTGTCCACACCTGAGCCATGGATTCCAGAAGCAATGGAAGCAGGTGAATAAGAAATGCAGAATAACTTAGCCATTTATCAACTTATTTCAATTCATCTCAGGTAAGAAAGGCCTGCACACTGCCTATTCAAAAATTTATTTGGGCTCAAATTGGTAAGAAAAGTGCAGTTTGAAGGTGGGTTCTGCACAAATAGATCTATTATCTGTAGTTCTTTTTGGGGTAGAGAACGATGTCTGCTCATTTGTGAGTCTTGTCCTGACAGGCTTAGTCCCTTTACAGTGGGGTTAGTATTAATTCTCTCCTTCCCACTGAATAATCTTTTCTTGGGAGCTGAGTCTCAGGATGGGAGCTCATGACTGACTTTTCCAAAGTGCTTTTATGGAAACTATTAGCTTTTGGCAGATTTCTCAAAGGCTTACAGATGAGGGAACGTCGTTATAATTGTTATGTGTCAACATCTTGGAACCCTGTCCTAAGACCCAGGTGGGTCCCGACACGTGACTTCCCAAGGTGACTTCCTTGCTGAAATGAGACAAGTATCGCATCTATCACTGTTGGGAGAGGAGCTGCAGGTCACACCTCTCAAACAAAGGAGGGAGGATAGAGTCAAAGTAAAGTACGTTCTGCAAGGCATGCAAGTGCGCTTACAAGAACAGCAGCTAGCTTAGACGTTGAGGATGGAGGCTGGGAAAAGTATTCAGAGTGGCAGATTCTAGTTTGCAAGGCAAAGACAAGGCTGTGGATTCTTCTTCAGAGTCTTTGTTCATTTTGCAGAAAGGCAGAACTTACCGATGATAAAATAGTTCATTTAAGCAATTTCAATAGAGTAGAAGATGAATTGAAGGAGATATTGGAGATGGCATTCATGAATTGAACAGAAAAAAAGTTACTCAGATGATCTCTAAGATATTTTATAACCCAAAAATCTTATAACTATATGATTATTATCTGAAATGACATATCAGCTAAAGTAGATAATTCACATTTTGGTGTCCCAGGTTTAGCTCTAAATAACACTGGATATGAACTAGGAAAAATTTGTACTATTAAACAGCCCCCGGTGTCACCCAGGCCATCCCTCTGCAAAAATATTGCTCATCGACTCACATTTTTAGAAACAATTAATATTCTCCATGATCTCATCCACTGATTTCCATTTTCTGCTATGCAGTAGAGTCACTTATGAACATTCTGTTAAGTATAGATACTGTTTGTCAGCCCTAGAGCTACTGAATCAGCATCTCTCAGGTTGAGGTCAAGGATCTAATTTTCTAAATCTCTACTAAAGATCCCAGTGTGCCAAGATTGGGAAGCACTCTGTCATCTAAATCCCTTCTGCTATAAGGCCACACCAAGATTTCCTCAAGGCCACTTTATGATGTGTCCACACATAGTCTTATCTCCTTCTCCTGCAGCCCACTCACCTTGAATGCCATGGGACTGTCTAATGTCTGGTACCCAGAGGTGGTCCATAAGGCTAAGTGTGGCTGTGTGTGTCAGAGACAAAGGGTGCTGAAGGACCGCAGGTTGAATACAGACAGGAAAATATGCCGGGGTTAGTTCTGCTTTGGTTTCTTGTGCTTTATTTAACCTACATTTTGATAAAGTATATACACCATTTCAAGGCAGGTTCAAAATGAACTTAAATTTACAAATTTATTCTGTCTGATACCATGTTATTTTTTTTTAAATCGATGGACAAGGGATGACCTCTCTTTTGAGATAGAAACCATCTCTTGCATCACAGTTTATTCAAAGCCGAAATGTGAAGTGCAGTTTGGGGTGGATGGGTGGAGGCAAATGCTTTATTTTTGGCTTAAAACTTCATGAAACAGGAAACCGATTTTTACTCATGAATGTGAAAGTGCTGTAAGAGTTAATTGGAGAAGCTCATAAAATAGCCTGATACATCAATTCTGGTGAGTTGTAAGCCCACAATTAGAGGACTCCTGGGAAATATCAGAGAAAAATTGTTTGTGAAGCCTGTCTGGGTGTCAAATTATTCAAATATTGGTTCTAGATATGCTCCTAGAGGTTTCAAACTCCAAGAAGTGATTGCAAGTGATTTTTTCATTTTTTGTTAACAGTTCATAGGATGAGAAATTATCTTATCCAACCTAGAATTTTGTATTTCTTTTTATTTTACGATACCTATTTTTTCTTGTTTTATCTAGAGAAGAGATACTTTTTCATGTCTTATTAACATTCATTGAAGAAAGGGTATGCTTCACACTTCTATGCTCTATTTTTCACACCCTGAACTCTGGCATTAGAGACCACATCTAGAAATTTGCTCCCTATTCACCGTGAGGATATTTAAGGCCTTGGGTGCCTCTTCACCCACCCCAGGCCGTGAGAGGACTCCAGCTCTCCTGCATCACAATGAAGAGCTGTGAGAGTTTTCAGGGCCCAGCCCCAGGGAGCACCATTTCCTGTACCTCAGGAGACTACACTCCATAAAATTTCTCACTGCAAAATATATACAATTGCAGTTTTGCATGTCGGTGCTGGGGCCCTTTCAGGTGGGAGGGTCAGGAGTCAGGGAGGACCCCTGAGCTATCTCAGAGAGACTGAGAAGAGGGTAGTGATGAGATGACTTTAAATCCTGGCAATCAAGGGTGTCTATAGAAAGAGGGATGTCTGCAGAAGTCCTGAGAAAACCTCCCAGGTCAGGTTTTAATTGAAGAGAAGAAAACTGGCCACCATAGGCAATCTCTCTTCTGCAGGCCCGTCTCCCCAGTACAGGTCAGTGACCAGGGCAGGCCCTGTCACCAGGGAGATGGGCACAGGGCAGTCCTGGCCAGGGAAATAGCCTAGGTTCAGGATAGCCTTCAAGCTTTCCCTGCAGGGGGGTCAGAGATAAAGTAGCCTAGGGCAGGAAATGAGGTCAGGGCCTCATTTCAGAGATTGGGAAACCAAGGTACAAAGAAGCAGCAGTTTGTTCTGGTCACAGACTGGCCCTAGAATCCGGGATCTTGACTCTCCCCCAACTTTGTCTCCCATGACAAGGGCAGCTCACAGGCCACAGCCTGCTGCCCTCCAGAACAAGAACCCCACCCTCCCCTTGCCTGGCCTGGGACTGAGTCATGGTCTAAGTGGGCAGAGAAGTCCAGGTGCCCTTTTTCTCCCTCCTGGATTGGGTGTCCACCTCTCTTTCTGCATCTGCCCAGCCTCTGAAAATGTGGAGCAGAGGCCAGAAAAGCTGCATGGAGTGAGACAATGGGGTCTGGTGCCCACTAGACATAATTATTTTTATTATAGAGACATAAGAACACTTAACTGGGAATCAGAATTCCTAGTCCGAGTGATAGTTCTGCCACTTACCAACTTCTCTGGGCCTCAGTGTGCTCGTCTGAAAAATAAGTACCCCAACAATACCTACTGCACTGCTCGTTCATTCATTTAGTTACTCAGCACATTTGTTACCACTTTCTATGTTCTGGATGCCAAGGATACTATTGTAAATAAGAGACACTAAGACTCTCATCTCATGTTGCACACACTCACACTGCTGTCCATTCACTCTCTCTCACACACACACAGATTCATACATTCACTCATGTGCTCTCACTGATACCCTTACACACTCACACATTCATTCATTCACACACTCTAACGCCTTCACTATTCATTCATTTGCTCACACACTCAGTCTCACCAACACTTACGCACTCCTTCCTGCCCTGTGTTCAGAGCTTTGAGAGAAAGGCAGAAAAGCATGCACAGAGCCCTGTCCTCGGGTGTTCACTCACCCTTCCAGGACTTACATGGCATGCACAGGGACACCTGAGGACTCCAACAGGAGAGGTGAAAGGAGCGCCCGAGTGGGCACTCATTTCTAAAGGTAAGCCACAGTGGTCCTTTTAAGGCTGGCAAGAGCATGGGGAAAGCTAAATGGAAGGGAGCTTACATGTGCATCATTGGGTTTGATTTTCTGGGATTAGTTTTCATTTTGAGTCACGGACTCATTTAGACATATACGCATATCCAGGCAGTGATGTTTTTGAAAGGAAGAAAGACTTATTTTTATTATTCATTGACTTATTTCTACCCTGATGGTGAAGGGATGATAAAATAACCTTGAAATGTGTGAGAGGGTTAGGGGTGCAGAGACAGCAGGGTGCTCACTGAGCCAGAGAAGTGATACCCACTGTCCTTCAAGCCTTCTGCTTAGCAGGCCCATCCAGGGAGGGGAGAGGCCTAGTTCTGCTTAGCCAGAGCTGTGTTCTCCAGGAAGTAGAACTCTCTGAGAGCCAAGGTGATTCTGCTCCCCTGTAAAGGCCATAGAGCAGACCTGAACTGTAATGAGCATCACTGATGAGGATTTACTGCTCAGGGTTGAGTGGGGCAAGGCCAAGGGCAGCTCAGTTTCCTGCATGTGAGGGCTCTCTGGGCAGCTTTAATGCCCCTGTCACTCTGAAGGTACCTACTCCCTCCCTTTGGTCTAGGGGAAGCGATGAATGCGCCCTGGCAAGAAGCTGTTCTGCTAGCAGGGTGGAAAGGAGCTAGAGAACCAGGAAGATGGTAACTTGGCACTGCTGGGTTCTGGAATGTGTCTGCTGAAGAGAGAGGATGCCAAGGTAGGATACTTGGATAGGTGAGCTGTCTCCACATCTGTAGTCCAGGAATCATGGACGGTAGTTGACACACCCAATTGTGTTCAATATTGTTCGGGTCACACGTACCTGACCCAGGTATAAGAGAGGGGAAGGGGTGGAAGGTGTCTTCCTCTCCACTGCAGCTCTTGCAGGAGGTTCCCATTTTAGGACTGTCCACAACCTAGAACTTTCTCCTTCCCATCACTATGACCAACTTCACCTCCGCCTCCTCTTCCTTAAACCTAGGGAGAGGCCACAATAAGGGGGAAGAAATAAATATGGTTTAGTGCCTATTGTATAGCAAGTATTATAAACCATCCACCTTCTTTAACCTTCACCAAAATTGTACTACCCATTTCACAGAGGAGAAAACCAAGGCCTGGCATCTTGCCCATGATTGCACAGCTAGTAAGTAGCAGTATTGGTATCGAAACACATATTTCCACTCTGTCCAAGGCCTCTGCTCTTTGTGCAGCCACATGATCTATGAAGATCAATGCTACAGACTGCATTATGTTCCAAAAATCATTTATTGAGGCCCTAATCCCAATGTGTACTTGGACTGAGGGCCTATGAGGAGGTGTTTAAGGTTAAATAAGGTCTTAAGGGTTCGGCCCTAATCTGATAGGACTGTTGCCTTATCAGAAGAGGGCCAGATACCAGACACTCTTTTTCTCCATGTGAGGACACAGATAGAAGGCAGTCATCTGAAAATCTGAAAGATTTTAGATAGAGTTTTCACTATGAATCAAACCTGCTGGCACCTTGATCTAGGACTTCCAGCCCCTAAAATTGTAAGGAAATAAATTCCTGTTGTTTAAGCCTCCCAGTCTGTGGTATTTTGTGTGGCAGCCTGAGCCAACATAGACAAAAAGAAAGAGAAGAGAAGGAGGTGCTCTCTCTGTGTCACTGTGTTTCTACATGCCACTGTGCAGCTGTGCAACTGTGGTTGATTTTGTAGGACCCTGCCTTCATGTCCTAGTATATCTGTGTGTCTTGTCTCTGTAGAATTTGCTAGGAGTATCTTGTAACTCTGGATGTAGCTGGGTAGCAGTGCCCTGGTGAGGTGAAGACTCCACTCTGCAACGTAGGTTCAAAGGCTCAGAGTTGACCACCAGGACTTGGTGGGTCTCTGACATGTGGTGTCCATAAAGCATGAAAGGCTGATGACTATGGGGCTGGGCTCCTTGCCCAGACTGAGCCCACCTCTGCCAGAGTGTCTGAGCCTAGCTAATAAGAGGATTCTGACCCAGACCCAGGGCATATGCCTCCTGCACGGCAGCCTCTGCTGTCCAGGGATAAGAGTCCAGTCAATATCCTGCAAGCAAAGGGCCCTGGGGCACAGGTGGAACAGGCATGCAGGCCTCATTCCTACCTCCTATTTTTCCTCCCCAGTGGGAACAGCTTTCTTCAGGCCCTAGGCTGACAGGAAAGGACTGCAGATATGCCCTCCATACCCCTCTCAACACTTGGAGATGTCCTCAGGAGGCTGGGCTGTTTTTTGAGAAACACCAGAATGCTTTTGTCTGCCAAGATACCACTATGATGCCCTACGATGCTTTTCAGAGCATCTGGGTTTATTGCTTGGCCCTGGAGAGTCTATAGCCCCTGGGAGAGCATTATGTGAATGAGACGCAGGTGTGCATCACCTGTAGTTCCCAGGCCCTAGTACCTGTGTAAAGCCCTAAGCATATTGGCGAGACCAAAGTATTGATGGCTCAGCTCTGAAGACCCTAAAGTCCAGGCTGTCAGGACAAAATCTTCTTGAGAATGGAATGTAATAATAACAAGAACAAAAATCCACCTGTCTCAGAAATTTCTCCCAGTTCTAAAGCCTGCTTCTACTCACTTTCTTAGGAAGTGACCCAAGAGTCTGGGTACAGAGATAGCTTTAATCTCCCCATAACCTAAGAAAAGCTCCCCTTTCCCTATAACCTGAGAACAGAGGCCTCCATGGATCCTCTCCAACCTAATTAAGACAACTTTTCATATCCTGACATCTTATTCTTGACATCTTATTCAGCTTGTAATCATTTCTGAGTCACACATGTCCACATTAGTATCCCATCTCCCCCTTGAGAGGGATAATAATCATAACAACCATTTTTGAGTATCCATTTTGTTCCAGACACTCTCTTAGATGCTTTCACATATTATGTCATTTTATCATCATAATGATCCTTTATGTAGGAGTCACTAGTGAATGAATCTGAGATACAGTGACCCTGGGTAACATACCTTGAATCAAGCAGCTGGTAAGTAACCTAGAGAAGATTTGATTCAAGACTAACTGACCCTGAAGCCCAATCTCTTCACCATCATGCTATACTGCTTTTTGCCTGTCATTCTTTTCCCCACCCTCTTCTAACCAGAGGGTAGAGTGATGACAATCATGATTCTATGTAGCATCCTCATTGGCCCTTGAGATCTGGAGATTTTTGCTGCAGCATTTGATAGCTGCCTCTGCTAGAGGCTGGACTGAGAAATTGGCAGTGTTGAGGGCAAGTGCTTCAGTGATCACCAGGCCAGGAACCCTGTCCATTTCTGGATATACTCAGATGAATATCTACAGAGCAGATAAGAGGGCCCCCATCTCTGGGATGAGGAGGACTAAAATCTCATGTCGAACCCCTGTCAACCTGCAGATGATGAGTCAGAGAGGAATGAATTGGGGCTGAGCCTGGCTAGGCTGCTTGGGGACATTATTCACTGCTGTTTCTGGAACAGGTTGAACTCTGCAAACAGCTGGTGCTCACAGTCAGCCACTGAAGGAAACACCCCTTTCCCCATAACCTGAGAACAGAGGCCTCTATGTGGTGGAGCACCTCCTCCCATGGTGGGGGGAGAGCACCGATCTTTCATTTTGACCAGATGGACCTGCAACTCCTCCAAAATGCCAAATGAAAGTGGGCCAGCAGTGATCATCTGCTTTTGGTGCTCATTCTGTGATGACAGGTAGCCATGATTACACTTTTCAGGGCATTGATGAAGCTTGTAGGCTGTTGTTTCAGTCTGAGAACTAGAGAAGGCACAGACAGCCTCTCCCAAACCCCCTTGGGCCTGATGTTTTGAAGACAGTGATCCAAGTGACTTGAATAGAAAACAATGTTTGGAGGCAAAAAGTAGTAGCAGGCTTTAAAAATTAGAAGTTTAACGATTGAGTGTTGGGCCTTGTGGTCTGGCCACAGTGTGGGCTCCACGAGTAAAGCAACATCATAGAGTCCTGCAGAGTCCTAGAATGTCCAGGTCATTCCCTGGTTTTATAGGTGAGGACATGGAACCCAGAGAAGGGAGGGACTTGGCGAAGGTCATGCGACAGGTCAGTGAATACTAGAGAATGTCTTGGGGTTAACATGCCAGTCTCCTAGCTGCTTACCTAGTGTTTTCCCCACCTTTTTCTCTTTATTTTACTATACTTCACAACCCCCAAAATGCTGGGCTCTCAGTAGTTTTTCAGAAAAAATAAAATAGAGTCATGAATTTAAAATTAGATACTGTAAAATTGGAGGCCTCATCACTCTCTTGAGCAGACAGAGACTTTGGCGATGGTTTCTCAATGTAGGCAGAGGGCGCCTAGTATGAAGCAATGAGCTGCAGCTCCCAGGCTAGATTCCCTATGGCTAATAGACTCAGGCTTCTCCAACATGCTTCAATCACTTTTGTTCAAGCAGTGTTTGCCAAGAATGATTCCAGCTCCTCCTGGACAACCCAACTCTTCCTCATGGATACCATGGATACTGTGTGGCTGACAACCCAGCTCTTCCTCATGGATACCATGGATACTGTGTGGCTGCCCCTTTGTGTCCCCACACTTTGCTGGAACTGACTCTGCCTGTGCTTAGGAACTTACCTCCCCATCTGGGCTTCTGCTTCCCACTTTGTCTTTGCCTGTGGGACTCCTGGGCCCACATAGGGGGACAAGGAAAAGGGCCCTGGGCAGGGTATGGTTTGTTAGGAGTGAGAATGATTATGAATATGGGTCGAGGAGGAAGCATGGGCCAAGACAACAAAAGACAGTTTTCTGTGAGGTTTTCCTCTGCTTGTTTATTTTATATTTTTTCCTCTGCTTGTTTATTTTATATTTTTTTTCAATCAGTGTTGAAAGTATCAAAACATTAGAAAGCACCAGAGATGGTGTGCCTGCTGAGTATGATATGGGCTGTCCCAAGCTGAAGATTAAGCAGCTTGGAGCCAGGGCCTGGGGAAGGCATAGTCTGGCTCTGGGTCTGGAGGAGACCGGGGCAGCAAGGAAAGTGTAGTCAGCGAGACCTGTGGGGTCAAGAGGACCTGACCTGCTGTCTCTGCACCTGAGGCTGGGTGGGTGAGCAGAACACTGGGTTATGTACAATCTGTTCTCTTCACACTGGGATACCCTGAGGTCCAGGGCCCAAGGCAGAGCAAGGAGAAGAGTCAAGCCTGAGAGGACAAGGGAGGTAAAGATAACAACAGTAGTGTTAATAACAGTCCTAACCTTTTTGAGTCTTTAATGACATGTAGATCAGGGGTTCCCTACACATGGGCCAAGGACAGGTACTGTCAGCGGCCTATTAGGAACCAGGCTTCTCAGCAGGAGGTGAGTGGCAGGTAAGTGAGCAAAGCTTCATCTGCGTTTGCAGCTGCTCCCAAGCACTAGCATCATTGCCTCAGCTCCACTTCAGATCATCAGGCATTAGATTCTCATAGGAGCACTGGTCCCTGGTGCCCCCAAAGTTGGGGACAGTTGAAGATTATCTCATTTAATGCTTATAACCCATTGAAGTAGGCCCTCGCATATCCTGTGGGAGCATACATCTGTGTGAATGTACCCGAAAACACAGGCCTATTAGACAAACTTTCCCTCAGCCTCTAGGACTTGCCCCTCACAATCCCCAGTCATGCTGGTCTGGGGCAAGGGAACAGAATCAACTCTGTCCTGAGGAAGAATAAGACAGAATTTGGTTTGCAGGGGTGCTCCAAGTCCCACATATTTTGGGCTCTTTTATATATATATATATATATAGCTCTGGTTTAGAAGACAAGACTAGTAGGTGAGGGTAGGGAGGGAGTGTTGATGTAGGTAGGAGAACAAAAAGCTAGGGGCTGGATTTTGCCATAGATTTGCTGAATGGCCTGCAGTATATCCCGTGCTTCCATTATTCAAATGGATAACTTCATCTCTGCCCTGATCCCTTTGCTAGGGGAAGATCACATGACACAGGAGAAGGAAAAGTACAGGAAGATCTGAGCCCAACATTGGCAACTAGAAATTTAACGGGGAAGGAGGGAGAGGTTCTTGAGCAAATTGCCACACCCAGAATTCCAAGGTTTTGAAGTTTTTTGTCTCTGCAAATGAAAGTCATCCCCAGGTAAGTACACCTTTCCCCTTTACCCACCTGGACTGGCTGAGTCATGCAATTATCTACCTTCCTTGTAGAACAGGCCTCCTCCCTGCTCTCTACCCACTTCATCCCTCTTTTCTCAGCCTTACCTCTCCCTACCCATAATTCAGCAGCTAAGGATAGTAAGCAGTTGTCCAGGAAGCACAATTTCAGTTGCTCAAGTAGGAAGATGCTCTGATGGAGTAATGGGACAGAGACTGAAAAATGCAATGGGCTGTCCACTTACTTTCCCTCTGTATTCAGGAAGGAAGAAGAGGAGGAGGTAAGCAGGAAGTGAAAGTTTCCTGATATTCACCAGATGTGGGCTTCTGATAAAGGCTGGATGGTCAGGACACATTGAAGAACCCGTGAACAGTCTCTTAGGTAAGTCAAGGAGATATTATTTGCTCAGCAACACTGGAGTGACTGCTATGACAGAGTTGCAGGAGAGAGTGATCTCAGGGTTTGGGGTATAGGAGGGAAAGGATATATATGCGTGTGATTTTCAATTTTTCCCTCAATGGCTATTTCAATTGTTCTTTTTAGTTTGATCTTTTCCAGCCGTGGGAAATTGGGATCAAGTGCTAGGATGACTAAAAATTGAAGGCCTGTGCAATCCCAGGCTGAAGGTTTTTTTCTTAAGAATGCTTAGTTCCAGATGGCTTCATATGGAGTAAAAAAACAATCAACTGTCAAAGCAAAGCTAGAGAGCTTGTCCCAAGAGAGAGGTCTTGGGAATATTTAGCTTCGGGGGACTTTCCACACCATGCTCTCCCTGGGCTTAGGGGCAGATAGGTGGCTCAGACTGCTCTGAGCCACATTAGTAGGCTTTCTCTTTAAGATTTCACTCATCACATGGGGCAGAGCTCTGAGCCCTGCCATGGTGCCATTTTTTTCCTATGAGATACTCAGACCTATTCTCCGATCATTCCTTAAGACAGCTCACAGCTCTTCCTGGGCTGTTATGGGGAGTGAAATATATGCAAAGAGCTCAGATAAATTTGTTACAACTGGAAAGTTGAATAAATCTTCACCGAGAGAGAGGTTGATAGAGGGGTAATCCTGGCAGCTCCATCACTCTAGGATCTTCCTAGAAAATGTCCTGGCTCTGAGATATCAGAACAATACAAGAGGGGTTGTGTGGCATGCAGGAAAGGATAAGAGGAGACCTCGTTTTCTTGGGCTTCTTATGAACAAGAATGATTGAGAGCTCAGGTGTCTGAGATCTCACTCAGGCTGGGTTAAGGCCTGACCCACCCTCAAGAGCTATGAATGGAAAGAATGAATCTTCCTTAATCTGAGATTAGGATGGATGGGTTCAAAGATTCTGGAAAATGGACTGCTTCTTCTCATTCTTCTGGTATTGACTTTTTTTTATTTTTTGAAAGAGAGAGGAGAGAGAGAGAGAGAGAGAGAGAGAGAGAGAGAGAGAGAGAGAGATTTTAAGGAATTTACCTATGTTATTGTGGAGGTTTGTAAATTTGAAACCTTTAGGATATGTCAGCAGAGGCTAGAAACCTAGGGAAGAGTTGATGTTGCAGATTGAGCTCAAAGGCATTCTGGAGGCAGAATTTCCTCTTTCTTAGTAGGCCTCAGTCTTTTAAAAAATGTATTAAAGTATGTTTGACATACAATGTCATATTGATTTCAGGTGTACAACATAGTGATTTGACATCTATATACCTTACAAAGTGATCGCCATGGCAATTCTAGTAATCTATCACAATACAAACCTATGATATTGACTATATTTCTTATGCTGAACATTATATTCCCAAGACTTATTTATTTTATAGCTAGAAATTTGTACCTCTTAATCACTTTCACATTTTTTGTCCATCTCCTTCTCCTCCTCCCCTCTGGCAACCATTAGTTTGTTCTCTGTATTTATGAGTCTGTTTCTGTTTTGTTTTGCTTTCTCATTTGTTTTGGCCTTCAGATTCCACATAAAAATAAATCATACAGTATTTATTTTTCTGTCTTATTTCACTTAGCATCATGCCCTCTAGGTTCATCCATGTTGTATTGTAAAGGACTATATTTCATTCTTTTTATGGTTGAGTAATATTCCACATCTTTATCCATTCATCTGTCGATGGATACCTAGATTGTTTTCATATTTTGGGTAATGTAAATAAGGTTGCAATAAATGTAGGGGGCATATATCCCTTCAAATTAATGTTTTCTATTTCTTCAGAGTGGAATTGCTGGGCAATGTTGTAGCTCTAGATTTAAATTTTTAGAAACTTCCATACTGTTTTCTGTAGTGGCTGCACCAATTTACAATCCCACCAGTTCACAAGGGCTCTCTTTTCTCCAAATGCTAACCAGCTCTTGTTATTTTTTGTCTTTTTTATAATAATCTTTCTGACAGGTGTGCAGTGATATCTTATTGTGGTTTTCATTTGCACTTCCCTGATGATTACTGATGTTGAGCATCTTTTCTTGTGTCCATTGACTATTTATTTATATGTCTTCTTTAAAGAAATGTCTATTCATGTCTTCTGTCCATTTTTTAATCAGATTGTTTTCTTTTTTGATGTTGAGTTGTATGTGTTCTTTGTACATTTCGGAAACCCCTTTGACAATATACCATTTGCAAATATCTTCTCCCATTCTATAAGTTGCCTTTTCATTTTGTTGATGGTTTCCTTTGCTATGCAAAAGATTTTTATTTTTATATAGTCCCATTTGTTTATATCTGCATTACCCTTGCTCAGTAAGACATCCAAAAAAAAAATTGCTAAGGCTAATGTCAAAGTTTTACTTCATATGTTTTCTTCTAGGAGTTTTACAGTTTCAGGTCTTACATTTAAGTCTTTAATCTATTTTCTTCTTATTTTTGTATGTAGTGTAAGAAAGCGGTCTAGTTTCATTTATTTGCATGTATCTGTCCAGTTTTCCCACTATAGAATATTGAAGAGATTATCTTTTCCCTATTGCATAGTCTTGCCTTCTTTATCATAGATTAATTGACCATACAAATATAGGCTAGTTTCTGGGGCTCTCTATTTGGTTCCATTGACCTTTTGTGCCAGTACCATATTATCTTGATTACTATAGTTTTATAATATAGTTTGAAATCAGAGAGCATACTTCCAACTTTATTTTTCTATCTCAGGATTGCTTTGTCTATTTGGGATCTTTTGTGGTTCCATATAAATTTTAGGATTATCTGTACTATTATCTGTGAAAATTGCATTGATATTTTGATAGGGATTGTATTGAATCTGTAGATTGCTTTGAATAATAGAAACATTTTAACAATATTATTTTTTTTCAATCCATGTGAGCAATATATCTTTTCATTTGTGTTATGTTTAATTTCTTTCAATAATATCATATAGTTTCTGAAGTATAAGTCTTTCGCTTCCTTGGTT
Organism: Pteropus vampyrus; assembly: GCF_000151845.1. NCBI lineage: Eukaryota > Metazoa > Chordata > Mammalia > Chiroptera > Pteropodidae > Pteropus > Pteropus vampyrus. Next base: position 714,570 of record NW_011889209.1, on the reverse strand, counting down.
AAATTTTTTTCCTAGGCATTTTATTCTTTTTGATGAAATTGGAAATTGACTTGTTTTCTTAATTTCTCTTTGATAGTTTGTTATTAGTGTATAAGAATTCGACCAATTTCTGAATATTGATTTTATATCCTGCAAATTTATTGAATTCATTTATTAGTTTTAATAGTTTTTGGTAATCTTTAGGGTTTTCTACATCACGTCATCTGAAAACAGTAATAGTTTTGCATGTTTCTTTTTTATTTTGGATGCCTTTTATTATTTTTCATGTTTGATTACTGTGTTTAGGACTTCCAATAACATGTTGAATAAAAATGGTGGGGGTAGGCATCCTTTTTTATTCCTAATATTAAAAAAATGCTTTCAGCTTCTAACTTTTGAGTATAATGTTAACTGTGGGCTTGTCATATGTAGTCTTTATTATGTTGAGGTAAATTGTTTCCTATACCCACTTTGTTGAGAGCTTTTATCATAAATAAATGTTAAATTTTTAAGTGCTTTTTCTGCATCTATTGAGAAAACCATATGACTTTTACCCTTTGTTTTGTTTATTGTGGTATATCACATTAATTGATTTGCAGACATTGAAACTTTCTTGCATCCCTGGAATAAATCCAACTTTATGGTGATATATAATCTTTTTACATGTATTGTTAAATTTGGTTTGGTAATATTGTATTGAGAATTTTTGCATCTCTGTTCATCCAGTACATTGACACGTAATTTTCTTTCTTTCTTTTTTTGTGGTGTCTTTGTCTAGTTTCTATATCAGGGAAATGATGGTCTTGTAGAATAAGTTTAGAAGTGTTCCTTCCTTTCCATTTTTTTTTTTTTGGAATAGTTTGAGAATGATAGGTATTAATTCTTCTTTAAGTGTTTGATAGGATTCACCTGTGAAGCAATCTGGTCCTAGACTTTTGTTTGTTGGCATATTTTTTATTACAGATTCTATTTTAATACTAGTAGTCAATCTGTTCACATTTTCTGTTTCTTCCTAATCCAGTTTGGGAGATTGTATGTTTCTGGGCATTTATCCATTTTTTTAAATTGTCTAATTTGTTGGAATAAAATTGCTTGTAGTATTCCCTATGATTCTTTGTATTTCTGTAGTATCTATTGTAACTTCTCTTTTGTTTCTAATTTTATTTGGGCCTTCTCTCTTTTTTTCTTGATGTGTAAGGTTAGATTGTTTATTTGAGATTATTTTGTTTCTTAAGGTTGGGCTGTATTGCTATAAACTTCCTTCTTAGAACCACTTTTGCTGTATCTCATAGATTTTGGAAAGATATGTTTCCATTTTAATTTGTCTCAAGGTATTTTTTAATTTCCTCTTTGTTTTCTTCATTGACCCTTTGGTTGTTAAGTATGTTGTTTAGCATCCACATATTTGTGGATTTTTAAAAAATCTTTTTATATTTATTTCTAGTTTTATATTATTGTGGTTGGAAAAATTCTTAATATGATTTTAATCTTTTTAAATTTATTGAGACTTGTTTTGTGGCTTAACATGTAACTTATCCTGGAGAACCATATACACTTGAAAAAAGTGTGTATTCTCCTGGTGGGGAGTGGACTCTGGTGTTGGTTGAGGCTGACTTTTGGGAGTGGCTGAGACTTCTTTGAAAGTTTCATGTTGG
>NW_011889209.1:692149-712886 GCF_000151845.1 Pteropus vampyrus | reverse complement strand
AAGGTTAGATTGTTTATTTGAGATTATTTTGTTTCTTAAGGTTGGGCTGTATTGCTATAAACTTCCTTCTTAGAACCACTTTTGCTGTATCTCATAGATTTTGGAAAGATATGTTTCCATTTTAATTTGTCTCAAGGTATTTTTTAATTTCCTCTTTGTTTTCTTCATTGACCCTTTGGTTGTTAAGTATGTTGTTTAGCATCCACATATTTGTGGATTTTTAAAAAATCTTTTTATATTTATTTCTAGTTTTATATTATTGTGGTTGGAAAAATTCTTAATATGATTTTAATCTTTTTAAATTTATTGAGACTTGTTTTGTGGCTTAACATGTAACTTATCCTGGAGAACCATATACACTTGAAAAAAGTGTGTATTCTCCTGGTGGGGAGTGGACTCTGGTGTTGGTTGAGGCTGACTTTTGGGAGTGGCTGAGACTTCTTTGAAAGTTTCATGTTGGAATTTTCTCAAAAGGCAAATAATTTTGGAATTTGAAAGTAGCCACCAAAGTAGTCAACCAGGCAAATTAAATGAATATTTGACATATTTTATTTGCTCCATTTCCAAGGCTGAATTTAGGTAGGAGCTCTTATCATTTGTCCCTATTGGATCTGCTACCATCCTTTTTATGGGCAAAATCTTCAACCAATATTAGCAGAATCCACAATGCACTTCCTATTTATATTCAAATAGATTCCTCAAAACTCTTTCTAAGAATCAATGAATTCTCCATGAATAAGAAAGTCCTTCAATGTATAAAACCCATAATAGAAGATTACCAGAGTCAGGACCTCATTATTCATTACACTAGTCCCTGTAATACTCCTATTTTGTGTGTGAGAAAACCCAAGTGTCATGGGTGGAGGTTAGTTCAGACCTCCAAGCAATAAACAACATTATTATGTCTTGACACCCTGTTGTCTCGAACCCTCATATGCTACTAATATTTATTACATTTGAAAGTAAATTCTTTGCTCTAACTGATTTATGCAATGCATTCTTTAGTATTTCAGCTGATGAAGCTAGCCAATATCTTTTTCTTTCACTTGGAAAAGAAAGAATTCAGCTATACAGTAATGGCTCAGGGTTTACTGAGAGTTCTTATTTCTCACAAATACTGAAGGCTGATGTGGATGACATAAAGTTCCTTAGGGGGTTATACTTTGTTACAATATATGGATGACTTGCATTTTTGCTTCTCCTCCCAAGGAAGAGAATGCCCTTGGGTTACTTTTCCCAAAACATGGGAGCCACCATCAACTCATAGGGTATTGTAGACAGCAACTGGACCCTGTAGCACAGGGATATCTCCCTTGTCTTAGAGCCAAAAGAGCAGTGTCAGTAATGGCTCTAAACTGAGGAAATTATTATGGGATCCCCTTTAACCATCTTTGTACCCTATGCAGTAGGAGCCCTGCCAAATTTTTAATACTCTCAACATTTTTCAATCAGCCACCTAATCCAGTGGTCCCCCACATTTTTGGCATCAGCAACCCATGCTCCTATGAGAATCTAATGCCTGATGATCTGAGGTGGAGCTGAAGCAGTGATGCTAGTCCTGGGGAACGACTACAAATACAGATGAAGCTTTGCTCATTAGCCTGCCACTTATCTCCTGCTGTGTGTCTTGGTTCCTAACAGGCCGCAGACCAGTACCTGTCCACAGCCCAAGGACTGGGGATCCCTGGCCTAACCTCCTATGAAATCTTTTTGTTTGCTGCTCCTCAAAAAACTCTTTCATGTTATAATAAAATTAACCCTGCTACTCTTCTCTCCTCCATTATTGTCAAAGCCCCTCATGACTGCTTACCACTGATATATCACCTCCTGGCACCTCATGATGATTTGCAGGAAAGTCCTGTAAGTAATGCTTTATTTTCATGGTTTATTGATGTTTCTTATTTAAGAAGTGACAATGGCAAATATTACTCTTTGATGTAATTGAAGTGGTACCTTTGCCTTTGTCTACTATGGACCAACATGCTGAATTATACATACTCACCTGGACATGCACCCTATGCAAAGGCAAAACTTCCAACATTTATAGTGACAGTAGATATACTATCAGCATATGAGTAGTTCATGGTTTTGCAATACTGTAAAAACAACATGGCTTCCTTACTTTTAGCATAAAAAAAATTGCCCATATGTTTCATATATTCCAAAAATGCCAACCAGAAATTATTGGTTGCTATATTTTTACTTGTTGCTTTAACTATTAAAATCCCAGGTCATTCTAAACTTGACTCTATAAAAGCTAGCAAAATCACCTCGCTGGTACTTCCACAAGGAATGCTGCCTTTAAAGGAACAAACAACAATTTAAACTCTGTTATGAGCCGAAAGGGATATTTCCCCAAATGATAACTTAGAAAAACTAGCTAAAGATGTCCAAAAACTGGCCTTAGAGAAAAAAAAAGTCAAGATTGGAAATTTAATAATTATTGGTTTGAAAAAACATTTCCACTCCCAACTACTATGCATGCATTAAGCCATTAGTTCACTGACAAAAAAATAGCATTCATGGATCAATATTGGTGGAGAAATATTATAAACCCACAAAAAGCAGCTACCTCATTTTTCCCACTTGTCCAAAGTGCAACTTAAGAAAGCCTGTTCACAGTGCTTCTAGACATTTTTAATTGCTTAATGGACCATTTGAGCTTTGGCAAATAGGTTTCATACAGCTGCCCCCATCTCATAGATATAAATATGTTTAGTCATGGCCTGTATATTTTCTCTCTGGATTGAAACTTTCCTTTGTAGATAGGCTATTGCCCCTTCTGTGTCTAAAGTCCTTTTGGAAAAGATTATCTCCACCTAGGGAATCCCTCTATAACTCCATAGCAATAGGGGGACCCATTTTACTTGTCAGGTGCTTTGACAAATCTGTACCATTTGACTGGTTTTACAACATTTTCACTGTGCTGCCCACTCTCGATCCTCAGATTTAGTCGAATGCACTAACAGCATTATTGAGACTCAATTGGTAAAATTTGTAGAGACTCATTGGTTCTTCTAAAGCTTAGATTCACTTCTTTTGGAATTCATAAACTCTCACTCTTTGAGACAGTCACAAGACACTCAATGCACCTAGCCCTTGCCTTTTTTGATCCATGGATAATAGAAAGAGATATATTTGGTAAATAGAAAGAGATATACATTGTAAATGCCTAATTTTCTCTGTGAAAACTAAGCATGTTCTGGTAGAGTATCTTTTCACAATGCTTTCCAGGAAGATAAAGAACTTAATCAATGTGCTTTGCAACCTGGAAATTGTGTCTATTGGTATAGTCACTTCCAGAAAAACTCTTCAAACTCACTAAAAAGGCCCCTATCAGGTATTAGTAATAAACCAATGCCAAGGAATAGACTCCTGGATTCACATGACACATTTCAATGAAGCACCTAACCTCTACTGGATGTATACACCAACTGGTGACCCGAAGGTGAAGTATTTCCAAAAGTGAGGCAGATAATATCTGATAAGAGAGCTTTCCCAAGATGTTTAGATCAGGTTAGTTAAAAGGTTTAAAACTCATAGACGTCTCTTTCATTTAGACTATTCACTGACTGGATTGCTATCCAGATTCATAGTCTCTGAATTTGACACTTATAGATTGTATTATTGGTAAGACTTTATGTTCCAAACAGTTTCTTTTGAGATAATAATCCCAGTTAATTTCTTCATGTTTTATCCTGCATTGTGTCTTCCCCTAGAGCTTGTTTAATTCTTTCAGTTTTGGGTGTGCCTTTGCCATGTTCATATTCAAAGATACAGACTTTAGATGGGAAATGCCTGAGAGAACTCCCGTCTATACCTTCTTGACACCCACTTGTTTCTATAATAGGTTTCCGATCTGTGTATTTTCTCTCCGATGTGGAACACAACATCCAGGAAAGATCCTTCCTAATATGAAGGGACAAAAGTCCACTAAATCTGAAAAAACCTGACTCTCGCTCAGTGATGTTTTCAGAGAAAACTCTTGGTCAGAAAGGGGAAGTGTGAAGATTAATAAACAGAAACCTCACTTAAATTGGAGTTGGGAGGCCCTTTAGGGGGAACTCTCACATCCTACTGCTCACTGTCAATTACACCAGACAGGAAGAGATGTACTTTCTACCTTCCAAAGGGAAATGTTTTCCTGCTCTACTGCTTCAAGCAGGAAGAAAGAGATCTTTTTATATGGCAACAACTCAACCAACAAAAGACTGTTACGACTCAGATAATTAAAAGCCACTGCACTTCAAACGCCCAGTTTCCTTGAATGAACTCTGTTTACAACAACCCCTCTAAACTCCGTTTTCCCCAGTAAAAGAATGTTTCTCTCCTTTGTTCTCTGGACCCTGACATGGTTGTCCATTGGACTACATGTCCTGAATTTCAATTCTTTGTTTTTCCTGGATAAACCAGTTTTGCTGGAGAAATATCGGGCTATCATGAGGTCTGTGTGAAGGTCTGTGAGGATGTGTGTCAGGGACTTTGAAGGTGTTATGAGAATCTGTGTGATGGTTTGTGAGGGTGTGTTTGAGGGTCTGTATGAGATTGTCTGTGTGAAGATGTGTGTGAGGGTCTGAGGACACAGGGTAGACTAGGCCAGCCATTGACGTTAGGACCCCACTTGTCAAGCAGTATAGAAGGACAGTAAACAGTTATAGTCATGCACTGCAGTGAGTGCTGCTTCCACAAACCGAGCAGCAATGACAAGGGGACAGTTTTAACTTGCCAGAGGAGGCCAAGAAGCACATGGAGGAGGAGACATGGGCTCAGGTCACTGGGCTGAGAAGAGGCCTTGCCAGCAATTGGTATTTCATATTTTTAAAAGCCATTATAATAGTTTGTAGTGATTCCACATTGTTGTTTACTTTGCAATTCCCTAATGACAAATGATGTTGAGTGTCTTTTTGTATACATTTTGACATAGCATGTTTTTCTTGGTGACATACATCAAAGATAGAAATGCAGAAGTTGAAAGTTCATGAAAGTCCATGCTGTGTTTGGGGAGCACTAAGCCTCACAGTACAGCTGGGCTGCTGAATGGCTAGAGATAAAGCTAAAATTATTTGTTGGACTCAGATTGTGAAGATGCTAAAAGACTTGTTTAGGATTTTAAATTTTAGTTCTTAGGAAATGCACCCAGAGGTGTTCCTAGCGTGGAAAGCAGGTGATCGTAATATAAACCCTGTGCTTCTGCCAGATCACTGAGGGCTCAACCACAAAGGAGAATGTCTACAGCTGACAGTCCGAGGGCCAAGGGGTGCACATATCCAGAGGCTCTTAATGTGATTGGCCACATTTCATGAAGGAGCCTGAAATCCCAGGATCAGTCAGCTATGGGCCAGAGACCTCTGTCCTGGGCAGCTCAGAGATGGAGCATAAAGAGAAGCTTCTGCAACCTCATCTCTTGGGGAGAAGGTGCATCAGTGTGATGGCTAGGAAGATGAGTCTTCCTTGCAAAGCTGATGAACGTGATTTCAGGGTTAATTTCCTCCAACAATTGTATTTTATTTCAGAACCATTAAAATAATATTGCTATTCTTTCCATGTCAGTGATATTGCTGGCTAACTTGCACTGTTCTGTGAATATTTCTGCTTTTGAGCTGAGGAATTTCTGGGTCTATAAATGGTGTTTTCAAGGAATGGGCACAAAGCCATCTACCAAGGTCAAGCCATTAAATTCCCACTCCCTTTTTCTAATTTATTGAGGCCCTTCCTTTAGGTAGGAGGGTCTTTTTGGGGGACAGATGTATTCTCCTTATCCCAGACACCTCTGAGACTGATACCTAAATCTGCTTCCATATGAGGAGGGAGCATTTATTTCCCGACATGTCATCAGCCAACACAGGGACTATGGGACCAGTTCTGAGCACACTGGGGTGCTATGTCCTGCAGAACAACCACAGGAGGCTCCATTAGGTACGGGCCTCCTAAGCAGGAGTGTCATGGTGGCCTGTGGAAGGCTGAGTTGCTTAGAGGAGAAATCCTGACTTTGGAGTCAGGTACAGACAGACCTAGGTTGAAATCCTATCTCTGCCACTTTCTGTGTGATATTGGACAAGACAGTGTAAAGCCGCTGGTCTTCAGTTTCTTCACCTGAAATGTGAGGTTGACAGTCCTGATAGTATTATATGGAGGATCAAGTGACATTACGAAGGTGGCAATACTTTATAAATTATAAAGCACAGTATAAATGTCATTTGTTAAGAGCCAGTGTAGTTTAGCAGTTCCAAGCACAGCCAGTAATTAGCCTTGTACTATTTAAGTCACATTGTATTTCCATTGCCACAACTGTAAAATTCACTGTGCTGCCCACACCTCCAACCCTCAGGGAAGGACTTGCTGCCTACTTCCTGTCTTCCTCCCAGGAAGTGTGGTCATCACACAGCCCTCAGTGTCAGCCTGAACTTCAGAGAGCCCTCTTACCTGATATGACAGCTTTCTTCCAGAAATACATGCAAAACCCATATGGGGTATGAGGCTTCCGATCTCCCCATCAGGTTAGCAAGGCTTTGTTGGGGTTGCTTTGCATCCAGAGTTCTTTCTCTACCCTGTCTTACTACCCTACTTTCACAGGTGCTAGAATATGGTATAATTATTATTAATTATTATTATAAATTTTATCATCTAAGTCCTGAATAAAGTGATTCTCACATTGCTCTGATCTCTGGTATCTCCAGTCACTGCAGCAATTGCAGATGTGGGATTCCATATCTGCCCTTCCTGGTATATCATTGGAAGAACTGTAGATGTGTCCTCTTGTTCAGCTGCTATGCCTTGAGCACCCACTCCATGCCAGGCTTTGCCATGCCAGACCCTCAACGCCATCTCTAATCCTCAGTGACCTCATTGGTAAATGATATTACCCTACTTTACTGGTGAAAAACCCAGGAATCAGGAAGGTTAAGTGACTTGTCCATTTGCAAATTCTAGTAGGTGGTAGAGCTACCTACTAGAAGTCCTTAAAGACTTCACCACCTATGCAAACTTTTCATATATTCTTCAGCACTGATCCTCAGGGAGTGGACTAAGTTACCCAAAGACTAGACGTCAGCGTTCCTGACCGCCACCCACTTATCAGTCTTTGAGCTGTTCTGTACTGCTTCCTCATGCTTTGGGTTATCTAAATGCTTAAATAAAAGAAAATTCAAAGTCAATAACCAATTTCTCTTTTCATTACTGTTCTTGCCTTGCTCTTCTGTGGTATTCTTGATATGTGTTTATAATGCATCATCATCACCTCTCAAATGCCCTTGATTGTTCCAGGGGAAGCTCATCAAAATCTTGCTTGGCATGAGGTGGTGTTGGTGGCAATGGTGAATGGAGAAGACAGGAGGAGGGCTGAGGCTGCATCAGGTTGCAGAACTGTAAACCCACCTGAGGCTGAGGCCTCTCCAAAGTCTACAATCTTTGGGTTCTTGGAATGCACATTGGAAATTTTGGAAAATGAGACATTTTGGTTCCTGGTCTTGTGGATAATCAAGAGTGAAAATCTTGATCATGCCAAGATTGGTAGCCTTTCCCTTCTCAATGTTCTGTTTTGAAGGGAAATATTGAGCATACTAGATATATACCTTGGAAAAATGGTTTCTTTTGGTTTAGATAAAGTTAATCATTAATATAATTGTGGCCAGTTTAGATTTGCCTTATCTGGACATATAATTTAATATAAACAGAATTATACAATATGGACTTTTGTGTCTACTTCTTTCATTTAGTATAATATTTGTTGAACTTAACTATGTTATGGCATATAGTGTTACTTTGATCCTTTTTATTGCCAAACAAAGGGGGCCAATTGCATGGGTTCTTTTGTATTTTCTATTGTTTTTTAAAGATTTAGAATAGATTTATACAAAAGTTGCAAAGATATTACAGAGACTTTTCATATACCCAGTTTCTCATTTTATTGACATCTTACATTAGTATGGTACATTTGTTACAACTAATAAACTAATATTGATATATTACTATTAACTAAAATTCATACTTTATTCAGATTTCCTTAGTTTTTAACTGATGTCCTTTGTTTGGTTTGGTTTTGTTTTTTGTTGTTCCAGGGTTCTATTGAGGACACAACATAGTCATCACGTTTAGTCATCATGTTTTCTTAGTCTTTTTTTGGCATCTTAATTTTTCATACTTTCCTTGTTTTGCATGACTGTGACAGTTTCGAGGTACAGGTCAGGAATTTTGTAGAATGTCTCTCAGTTGGTATTTGTCCCATGTTTTTCTCATGATTAGACTGGGGTTATGGACTCTTGAGAGGAAGACCAAAAGATAAAGTGTGATTCTCACCTCATCATGTTAAGGGTTTATGCTATCAACATGACATTGATTTTAACACTGATCACTGGGATGAGGTAGTGTTTGTAGACTTCTCTAATGTAAAATTACTAATTTTTCCTTTTTTCTATACTGGACTTTATGGAAAAGAGTTAAACAGAGATCATACTTGAGAGTTATTCCCTCCTTGAGGACAAAATATCTGCATAAATTCTTTGGAATTCATCTGCATAGATTTGTCTGTTATTTATTTATTTATTCATTCATTCATTCATTCATTCATTCATTCATTTATTTATTTATATGCACTAAAGTGCTGAAAAATTCTCTGGGTTTTGAGAAATGCATAGTATTATGGTTTCACTATTTAAGTATTATGCATATAGTTTCATGGCCCCAAACATCTCCAATACTTTACCTATTCATGGAAACATGGATATTTATTTTCTATTTTTTTAATCATAATCCAGTCCTACTTAATTTATATTGCTACTCAAATTATTCTAGCTTTGACCATTAGAGGCTCTTTTTACTGGCTCTGGTGTTCATTTGACATACCCCATATTATGTGTGTGAGTTTGTTTGTGTGTGTGTGTGTATTAACAATTTCTCTAAGGAGGCCTTGTTTCTTTTATTGAAAATGGTTTTAGAAACCAAAATTTGGGTGTGAGTTATACTCTTTGCTACTGATGTATCATTGCTTCTTGGCCCTCTGAATGATCAGAGCAAGAAATATATGTGTATTAACCCATGTATACATACACACACACATTCATCTGCATCTATAGTAAGTAAAACATAACTTTATTCTCATGTCTATAACTCTAATCCAGTACCAAACAGATCATCCTAGCCTTTCCTCATGCTTACCTGTAACTTTTCACTCCATCAATGACAAATCTGGTTCCCACCATCCACCATCCATTTACTTAATTGCTCAATTTCAGTATGTATATATGATGGTTTTGTACTACCATATATGTTATGAGGTGTAAACACATACCCTCATGGAAAACAACTTTATCAACTAAAGTATAGTTCTTATTTACAATTCTTTATTTCTTTAGTTTTATATATCCCACTTATTTCCAAAATTACTTAGATTGGCACCTCCCGCCCCACCTAAATCTCCTTTTTTTAGGTTATTTTAAACATTAGTAATATAGCTAGATCCTTTTGCCACAGTCTGCAAATTCTGTGATGTCCAACCTCCTAAATGATCTTTCAAAATTGCATACATTGCATACATTAAAGAGTTATAATGTTCTATGGATTTTAAAAAATATGTAGTGTTATATATCCGTCATTTCAGAATAGTTTTACAGCCTAAAAGATTTTCAGTGTTTCATGTATTGAGCCTTTATCTTCCCTGAATCCCTGGCAACAACTGATCTGTTTACTGGCTCTCTTCTGTAGTTTTGTATTTTCCAGACTGGCATATAGTTGAAATTATACAGTAACCTTTTCAAACTGGTTTCTTTCATTTAGCATTTATGTATTTATGATTCATCTATGTATTTGCATGTCTTGATAGTTCATTCTTATTTATCACTGAATACTATTCCATTATATGGGTGTACTACTGTTTTATAATTCATTCACCTATTAAAGGGAATGGTAGTTGCTTTCAGCTTTTGACAATTATAAATAAATCTGCTATAAACATTCATGTACAGGTTTTTGTGTGGACATAATTTTTTAAATCAGTTGGCCAAATATGACTTTCTGTCTTATGGAAAGACTATGGTTAGCTTTGTAAGAAGCTAAACTGTCTTCTAAAGTGGCTGTACATTCTCACCAGCAATAAATGAGAATTCCTATTGCTCCATGTCCTCACCATGAATTGGAATTTTATGTTTTTTAAAGCCATTATGGTCATTTGTAGCGCTATCACATTGTTATTTGATATGCAATTCCCTAATGACAAAAGATGTTGAGCATCTTTTTGTATACTTTTTTGCCATATATATCTTTTCTTTTGTAAAGTGTCTGTTAAGATACTTTGCTCATTTAAAAATTGTTATTTTTTTATAATTGAGTTTTAAGAATTCTTTGTATGTTTTGGATATAGTCCTTTATTAGATATGTATTCTGAAAATATTTTCTCCAAGTTTGTGGTTTGTTTTTTCTTTCTCTTAACACTATCATTCATGGAGTAAAAGTTTTTAATGTAATAAGCTCCAGCTTATCAACTTTCTTTCACAGATCATAATTTTAGTGTTGTATCAAACTCTCTTTAATAAATCCAAGGTCATGTAGATTTTCACCTCTATTTTGTTCTAGAGTTTTATAATTTTGCATTTTACACTGAGTTCTATGATAAATTTTGAGTTAATATTTTTTGTAAGATATAAGGTCTGTGTCTAGGGATTTTTTTAATTAAAAATTATTGTGCTAAAAATGCATAATGTAAAATTTATTATTTAACATTTTCTAAGTATATGATTCAGTAGATTCATTCTTTTGCCAATGTGTATCCAATTTTTCAGTACCATTTGTTGAAAACACGATCTTCTCTCCATTGAATTGTTTTTGTGTCTTTGTCAAAAATCACTTCATTTATTTGCATGGGTCTTTTTCTAGCTCTCTATTCTATTCCATTGCTCTATGCATCTATTCCTTTGCAAATACCATGATATATGATTATTGTATCTTCATGGTAAATCTTGTAGTTCTCTGTGTTATTATAATAAGTTTGGACTTTACTCTCTGGGTCTAAGGACCTAATTGTATAAGCAATGAGGTCACTTGATAAAATTTGTATTTCAGTTAGATTCCCTTGGAAGAAGTATACAAAGCATATTAGAGAAGAATAAGACTGGGTATGGAAAGATGATATAATCCAGGTGCCAGATAAGGGAGGTGGTGGCAGTGGGATTAAAGAGGAACAAGGGAAGGCAGATAGTGAGGGCTTTTCTTCAAATAGTATCAAAGCACCAGATATTCTGAAAACATAAAATATTCTGGCAGGCAAATGAGGTCACATTCATGTCCAAATTAGATGGGCCAGCTGTGCCTTCCCAGTCTTCTTCAGTAGTTTAGTCCCTTTTAAAGTTTACTTCTTGACACATTTTTTTTTGATTTCTAAAGGCACACAGTAAATTTGATTGACTAACCACCAACTATTTCCAACCCCCATATATGTTGCTACTTCATACAGTGAGATTAGAAAGTAGAAACTCACTTTCCAAGACTTCTCTGTAGCTGGGTGTGGCTATAGAACCCAGTTACATCCAATAAAATGTAACAGGCTGTCTTCAGGGAAAAATTTGTTTTCTTGGTAAAAAGAGACATAAACAGCTACTTCTGCCTCCCTACCTCCGCACACATAGACACGTTTATTTCCACCAGTGTTTGATACTTTATTTTATAACTGGGGCTGTAGTGGAAAATTTAAAGTCAAAAGGGAGAGGACAAGGAAATTGCAACAATCTAACCCTGACAGCATTAAATAACTCAACTAACGCTAGGAGCCAACTATCCTCAGACTTCTAATTTTATGAGAAAAACAGCTCTATATTTGTTTAGGCCATGCTTGGACAGCCGTTCTATTATTTTCTGTTGAAAACATTTCTAAAAGACATATGCACCTCATTCATCACTATTGTCATTACAGCTGCTCTGTGAGTGGAGATATGCTGTGGTTGTGGCTGCTTTCACTGCTCACCTGGACTTGTCTTACCTGATGACCTCTGTATGTTTATTACCAAGGGCAGACTCCTTCCAGGTCTCCTGGGCTTGTGAGTCTCTTGCAGAATGTATCAGAGAACATTTTCATCTTCTGTGTGATGCTAATTTGGAGTGGAGGAACCCAGGATAGAGATGTCTGTGAACTGAAATATCTTCAGAGTATAGTGGGGCAGCTCCTTCAGTTCACCCACAGTCATTTTTAACAGGGCACAAACCCTATAAGGGTATCTGAGTCATGACAGGTAGCTAAATGGAATCCTCCACTGGAAACCATCATTCTTCTTTAATCTTAAAGCCATATTTCTAAATCTGGTTAAGGTCCTTCTTCACTTATCTAAATCTCAACTCTGGTCTATCCAGTATATTTCCCTTTAATTATCTGTTTGAGTATTTGTCTTAACCTGTATCTGTGAGCTTCTGGAGCTCAGGGTACCATTAGATCACTTATCAGATTCTTAATATATATTGGTAAAATTAAACAAACAAAAAAAGAAATGTAGTAGCTTTTAGACATTTATTAATATACTTCTACTCATTCTAGGAAAGACAAGATGGCTGACTGGTAAGGGCAAATGCTTTCTGCAGGGTGTAAGAAAATTAGGGGCTGTAATTTCTGTGTAAGAGAGTGGTTCATGGAGGAAAGCGAGAGAGAGAGCCCACATAAAAGACTCATAAAAGATCTGAAAGACCAAAAAAAAATTTCAAAAGCAAACTCACAAATATAGAGGACAATCTGGTGACAGACAGAGAGGAGGGTATTTGGGAGACTGGAAAAATGGGGTGAAGGGTTAAAGAAGTACAAATTAGTAGCTGATAGATGGTCACGGAGATGGGGAGCATGGCATAGGGAATGCAGTTAGCATTAATGTACTGGCTAGATGGAGAGCCAGAAGAGAGAAAGAGCAATTAGGGGATCATTTTATAAACTACATAAGTGTCTAACCAATGTACTGTATACTTGAAACTAATAAAATAAAAAATTTTTTAAAAATGTAGAATTTGCCACAGAGGGGAGGCATCACTAGAATGCTGACTAGTCACTGATAGGATCTCTTCAAAGAAGAAGGATGAGCTTCCAGACAGGTTTTGAGATAAGAAAGATCTAGGCCCCACACAGTATGACCAACATTAGTGTAAAAGCTGGTAGCCTCTCATCGCTGTGCCTCACCTGGAAGGGAGGTAGAGGTGCATAAATAAATCCCCAGACTCGTCCCTTTGCCCAGCCTCTTGGGGAAGCTGAAAAACCTGCCTGAATTGGTTCAGAGCTCAAGGAAATAAGGAAGCTTCTGATTCATGGCACTCAGATGATTTTTCTAGTTCCTGGGTGGTGGAACCAGGGAATTATGGCTTCACAGGTGGTCTGCTTGGGTTTCAATTTTGAGAAAAAGTTTTATCTCGTTCTTTCTCTAGTCCTAGCACCTTCTCAAAGTCACAATCTTGAAGAGTCCAGTTTAGTATATAGAGAATAGCATGGGCTTCATTATCAGAAAATTCTGGATTTAAAATTAGACAACTGCATTGTGGTGTAGTAATTAAGAGTGTGGCTTCTGGAATCAAACACACTGGATTTCAATCCTAGGTCTACTGGTATTTTGGGGTGCAAATTACTTATTTTTTTCTGTGCTTGGAAGAGGTCCTGGAAAACAGTAATTACTAACATACCTTGCATAGTGGACACTGTGTCACACCACCCAGATCTCCATTTAATGAAGAATTGCTGCCCCAACAAACTTAGCAGCAGCTTTTAGCTATCAGTCCCTTTAGGGATTTTGTCAGATGCACTTCAGAGAAGTAGTTCTTTCAAGGTCATGTCTTATCTCAGTACATAGCCAGTGACTGATGAATATGGGCCTTTGTGGCCTGCCCATCTTGGCTCAACTTGGGACCATCATTTCTTTAGAGATAGATACAATTGAAGCTGTTGTTACAACTATATAAAAGCTCAAATTCTCCCTCTGCCCACTCGTCATTTTTCTTCTTTTGATATGTCATGATCCCAAAGACTTCTTAATAAGTATTTTCCCTCTGAACTTTATCTCAGAGTCTGCTTCCTTAGAAACCCAATCTATGACATTCAAATTTACGCAATTGTTGCCACAACTAAAAGAAATAAAATAGAAAGTATTTAGTGCTATTGACAGACAATATGTTTTCTTACCCCTCTTTACATCACAAGCTGTCTTTTTAAGGACCTCTCCCAAAGTACTCTATGCCTTCTACCTGAAACATGGCTCCTATAACTAACCCAAATCAAAAATGTTTTTTAGGCCAGTCTAAATTCAATGTTTTCTAGTTCAGGGTAGAGTTTGACAGTTAGCCCCAGGTGATAAGAGGGATTTATGTTCAGCTGGTTTAATGAAATCTGCTTATCCCTATCCCAAATACAATGTTAAGGCGAAGATCATGTATCTCCAGAGAACTTCTGTTCACTGATAGAGTTCTTTCTTCCTTACTCTAGTTTCCTCATCCTCTAGACTTAATGCACAAGTTTGTCCATAATTCCAGTCGATGCTTTTCCAGGAATCATGCTTAATGACATTAGGCAAAGCACTAATTTTCATAGGAACTCTCAAGGCCCTTTGCAAAGCAAATAAATGCACATTGTTAAACAGTTAAAATAACATTGACTGCAACCATGAAAATAATCTTGCAGCAAATTAAACACACTTAATGAAAGAAAGGTTGCGAGAAAGCAATCTAAACACAGAGTTTAGTCAGCAGCAAGTAGAGAGCCCTAGAGATAGTGATCAGATACATTATCCCACTTACCCTCGTTGGGTCATTTCCCTTAGGTACGTGGAAGCTATTCTCTAGTTTGGTAAGATTTCCTGCCTACATGAGTCATTATACTACAATGAGGGGGAGAAAGAGAGAGATAGCTAAATCAGAGAAGAAATTGGAATAAAAATAGAGGACATAAAATCTGTACAAAATATGGGTAATTTGGTGTCTGACAAAAAGAAAAAGACAGGCAAGAGGAGAATGAAGAAAGATGGCTTTTATTATATGGCAATAAATAGGCCTGAAAATAATGGATTCATGATTAGGCATGGAAAACTTTTCAGATATGAAGAAAAAAGAAGGAAATAAACTAAATTGCCAATAAAAATTCCCAGTTTTACCCTGATTCCTCTTTTTCTCCAGCTAGGTTTATTTTGTCCGCCTCCTTCTTACAGAAGTGAGAACTTTTCTCCTCTATTATATTAGGTCCCTTCTTACCCAGAGGCTCTGAACACCTAGTCCTGGGAGTCTCTGTCCAGTGCTGAAAATGGCTGTCTACCTACACTAATAATCAAGCTCTTTTTATGTGTGTTGCTTGGGAAAATCTCAGCCAATGAATCTTGCTGTTAACTTCACAGTTGATTTTCTTTGTGGCAAAATGCCAGAAACATTTGGACACATTAATAATAAGTAAAAATGACAATAGAAAGAGGCAAGGCCGTCAACATCATTTAAAATCTCTTCAAGGGTTGACAAGTAATCACTGGACCTGGATCAGCGAAGTGACACTTGAAAAAGAGACAAAGGAATGTATTTTGTTTGGAATTCATCACCATGAGCATCAAACAGATAAGCATGGTATTTGCTTGAGTGATGATTCTTTAGATCAGGTCAAACCCTTGAGAATTACAGAGCACATGCCCCCTTTTTATGTCTCATATTTTATTCACCATATGTCAGAGTACCTGGAGTTTTATACATTAAATAATATCTCATTTACAGGTAAATACTCTTGAGGAAAAGAACATTATAATTATATTTATCTTGAACCTAAAAAACACAGAAGTGACAGAGAATGAGACAAAACTGTGCCATCTAACTAAAAGCAAGTTTATTCTTGACTGAGGTGTAATTAAGTAATTAAAATAGTGACTATAAAATAATTAATAATGGATATTACGCATTGAATTTTGTCCTCCAAAAGAAGATATGATGATGACCTAAATCCCAACAGCTCATAATATGACCTTATTTGGGTATAGAGTCTTTTCAGATTCCACAAATTTAAAATGAAGTCATTAGGGTGGGCTCTAATCCAATATGACCCTGTGTCCTTATAGAATAAGGAAATTTGGACATAGACATGCACAGAAAGATGACAATATGAAGAGTGAATTCCAAGTGAAGATGGAGGAATCAAACAATGTGTCTATAAGCCAAAGAGCACCAACGCTACGAGAAACTAGGAGAGGGGCATGAAATACTCCTTCTCTGGTGTCTCCAGAGAGCTTAGCTCTACTAACACCTTAATGTCAGACTTCTGACCTCTAGAACTATAAAATAATAAACTGGTGTTGTTTAAAGTCGTGTAGTTTGTGGTACTTTGTTACAGCAGCCCTAGCAAACTAATACAGCAGGTTCTAGAAAATTTTATGGATGGACTCACAATTCAAAAGTCAGTTTTTATTTTGCTTCTAGATTTATAAAGTCTTTTTTCATTCAATTCACATCCTATTACAAACCTTGTATTGAGATCTATACAGAAAAAAATGGCACTAAAAATTGTGTTAAGAATGGTAGAAGGAGAAGGAGAAGAAAGGAGAAGGAGGGTGAAGAGGGACTAATGATGGCAATGGTGATTGAGCTGAAACAAGAAGCAGCAGTGAAGGAGGATGAGAATGAAGAGGTAAATTCAATGTTTTCTGTGTGTCAACCTCTGCTGTTCCCTTCCACGTGCTTTCTCAGTTAATGCCTTTAACACGCTATGTGTTAAGCAATCACTTATCTATTTCACCAGCTCAGAGAGGTAAATTTCATGCCCAATTGCAAGTTAATAAGATAATATACAAGTTAAAAGACATTGAACTGTATAAAAGAAGAAGAAGAAAAAAAAAAACACTTACCTGCAGTGGCTTAAAACAAATAAGGTTTAATTTTCCCCCAAATATAAAAAATAAATGGAGGTAGAAAGATGTTGTCAATGATCCAGCACTTACATAGTATCAAGACTGATACCCCTGCTATTCTGTTGGACTTTTTTCATGCTTGAGGTCACACGATAATAATATAGCAGCTATAGCTCCAGAAGTTATATCTGAAATCAAGATAGGAAGAAGAAAAAAAATGGTAGCATCTGTTATAATAGTTTCTGTTGTTAAGAAAGATAAATTCTTACCAGAAACCCCTAAAATATCATATATTTTATTGATATGAACGGTAATACATAGCCAAACCTAATGTGGTGAGGAAATAAATTTTTACCAGCTTTACAGTGGAAGAACAGGAAAAAATAGTCTTGGTAATTCTTTTTGGGTCAGCCAAAAGATAGTGTGCACCAGACTAGCAGAATGAGAACATGAACCTGAGTCTCCTGGCTATGAATGTTATAGTCTTTCTTCCACAAATCTTATGTTAAGACTGCCAGACTGTTTTCTGCAGATATATCTTTTGTTCTATAGGACCAGATCCCTTGAATAAAGCTTTGCCTTCCATGTTAGTCTGCTAAAGTATTCTGATCTAATTTCTCTGCATAGAGATAAAATGGTATAATAGAAACTACTATCTCAAGAGACAATTGACCTGGATTTTAGTCCCAATTTTATTATAAATTTCCAAGTATTTTTCCTGTGTGCCTTGGAGTAAAATGGAAACAATTAAGTCTAATATCTTTTATTCCACATAGTTTTCTGATGTACTCAAAAATAATTTGAGAGTTTTTGATTGGATTAATACTTACAATGTCACACAGCATCATTTCCAATATTTTCATAGAGATTTTATATCTTAAAATAACTTTCAAAAAGTATGTTATATTCATTTGAACCTCATAATAGTCATTATCAAATGGACATGATGAGAATTCATCCAAGAATAAAGTTATACATGTAACCAAATTTCTGCCACTCTCAAATTATTAAAACAATTCCAGTAGGGATATTCATGTCATGAAGCTATTCTTAAGCACATTTGTTTTTATATAGCAGCATATATCTCAACCATTACTTTAAATGTTTCTAGCCCTATTTATAGCCTCCCCCTTTATGTTATTCTCCATCATCCTCTAGCCACAATTTTGTAAAGTAGGAATTGGTTTGATACTGCCTTCCCTGCCCCTTATCTTACCCCTACTAGTGAACTACATTCAGAGGAAAATGTCTTAGAGCTGATGTGATAAAATACATGAGACAAAGTGACCCTATATTCCTTCCTGGGAAGGGCAGGCTGAACTGGGGAATTAGTTATGAGTATGTCAACGAGTAGTTCTAATTATATGTTTCTTATCAGAAATATTTAACCTGCATTACAGTGTCAGGAGTGCCAGACAGAGCTTTCTTTGGCTAAAAGTCAGCCTAACTAAACTCAGATATTTAACTGAGGCTAGTGAACTTGCTGGTATTCCTTCTGCCAAGAAAAATGGCCTTTGTTTCATTTGTGGAGAGAAATAAGCCACAAAGGATGGTCAAAGTGCTTTGAGTGCCTCTGGATAGGTGAGCTTCCCAAATTGTAGGGGAAGGATGGGAAGGGTAAGGATGCAGAGGAAGGGGAAACAGGAAACCACCATCTGCTCAGATTCTTTTTCATCTTCACTGTGCCCAGATTGATACTCATTCTAAGTTAGAAGGTTATGTTGGGGAAACTGAAGAACTCTGTGCTTTATGGCATTATGCCTGGAGAATAATTTGTTGCTTTGGGGAGATGGTTCTGTTTTGGTTACCTAAAGATTTGGTTACCTAAGATTATTGAGTCTTAAGAGAACTCTATTCTTAATTTTTTTTGAAAAACAGCATGGCTCTGAAATTGATAATTTCTTTTTTCATTTTAGGTCTTCTCAGATATACCAAGAATAAATATTAAATATTGCAAATAAGGACTCTAAGAACCACCTTCCAAGAATATTCCTACAAGTAGTTCTGTTCATTAGAAACAGGATCAGCTTGTATTGTGCATCCATTAAGAAAGAGCATTTTTTGTTATTAAATATATTAATGTAACATTGGTTAACACCATTATATAAATTTCAGGTGTACCACTTTATAATGACATCTTCATACTTTATAGTGTGCTCATCCCTTGAAGCCTAGTCTTCTTTTGTCACCTTGTATTTAATTCCTTTATTCTCTTCATCCCCCTCTACCCATTTTCTCTCTGGTAACCACCATTCTATTGTCTGTATCTATGAGTTTGTTCGTTTGTATTCTTTATTTTTATGTTGCTTTTTTTATATATCACACATATGAATGAAATAATATGGTTCTTGTTCTTCTTCATCTATTTATTTCACTTAGCATAATACTCTCAAGATTCACTATGTTGTTGCAAATGGCAATATTTTATCTTTTTAATGGCTAAGTAGTATTCCATCGTATATATATGCCACTTCTTTATCCAATCATTCATCAAAGGACACTTGAGTTGTTTTTATGTCTTGGCTATTGTAAATAATGCTGCAATGAGCATAAAGGTGTATATATCTTTACAAATGAATGTATTAATATATATATTAATACATATATATGTGTGTGTGTATATATATATATAGTGTGGATATCAGAAAAGGGTCTTAGGATAGCTCTATTCTTAACTTTTTTTTGGAGAAATCCCTATACTGTTTTACATAGCACCAATTTACATTCCTATCAGCAGTGCATGAGGGTTCCTATTTCTTAACCTCCTCTCCAATACTTGCCATTTCTCGTTTTGTTTATAATAGCCATTCTAAAGGGTGTGGAGTACTATCTCATTGTAGTTTTGATTTGCATTTCCCTTATAGCTAGTGATGATGAGCAATTTTTAAATATATATCTTTAGGCCATCTGTATGTCTTTCTTGGAGAAGTGTTTATTTAGGTCCTCTGCCCATTTTAAATCAATTTTTTTTGTTCTTGTTGAGTTGTATGAGATATATGTGTGTGTGTGTGTGTGTGTGTGTGTGTGTGTGTGTGTGTGTGTGTATGATATTAGGCTCTTATTGAAGGTATTGTTTGCAAATATCTTCTTCCATTTGGTTGATTGCTTTATGTTTTGTTGATGGTTTCTTATGCTGTGTAGTTCCATTCATTTATTTTTGCTTTTATTTCCCTTGCCTTTAGGGTCCTGTTCACAAAGACCGCTCTGAGACCAAGGTCCATAAGTTTAACGTCTATGTTTTTTTTCTATGTATCTTACAGTTTCAGGGCTTATATTTCAGTCTTTAATCCATTTCGAGTTAATTTTTGCATATGGTGTCAGATAGCAGTCTAGTTCCATTCTTTTGCATGTGGCTTTCCAATTTTCCCAGCACCATTTATTGAAGATAATTTTCTTTTTCCATATTAATTGTCTGTATACGATATAAGGTTATCTCTGGGTTCTTCATTCTGTTCCATTGTCTGTGTGTCTGTTTTTCTGACAATACAATGCAGTTTTGATTAGTATAGGTTTGTACTATAATTTGAAGTCAGGGAGTGTGATACTCCAGCTTCACTCATTTTTCTCAGGATTGTTTAGGCTCTTCAGGGTCTTTTGTGGTTCTATATAAATTTGAGGATTTTTTTTGTACTATTCCTGTGAGAAATGCTGTTGAGATTTTGATAGGGATTGAATTAAATGTATACACTGCTTTAGATAATATGATCATTTTGACAACATTAATTCTTCCAATCCACGAACATGGAATGTCTTGCCATTTCTATGTCTTCTTCAATTTATTTCAAGAATATATTGTAGTTTCCAGTGTACAGATCCTTCACTTCTTTTGTTAAGTTTATCTCTAAGTATTTTACTCTATTTTTGTGTGTGTGATTATGAATGAGGTTGTTTTCTTCATTTCTCTTTCTGATATTTTG
>NW_011889209.1:681145-691130 GCF_000151845.1 Pteropus vampyrus | reverse complement strand
TGAAACCCTCGAAAGGAACCAAAGAGAACTTCTGGAGATGAAGAACACACTACAAGAGTTGAAAAATGAAATAGCAAGCTTGGGAAATACAGTAGACCAAGTGGAGGAAAGGATCAGTGATATATCGAAGCCAGAAATCTAGAAATAAATCAGAAGGAAAAGAAAGAAACCAAAGAATGAAAAATAATGAAAGAAATACAAGAACTAGCTATTACCATCAGGAGAGGAAACATAAGAATAATGAGCACTACCAAAGGCGAGGAAAAGGAGCAGGGACTAGAGAGCATTTTCAGACAAATAGTGGACGAGAATTTCCCAAATCTAAGTAATGAGCTGGAGCTTGGAATTCAAGAAGTCAACCGAACACCCAATTATCTCAACTCAAAAAGGCTTTTGCCAAGACACATTGTATTAAAATTATCAAAAATCAAGACAAAGACAGAATTCTCAAGGCAACCGCGAAAAAGAAAACAGTAACATATAAAGGAAAATCCATTAGATTATCATCAGACTTTTCAATGCAAACCTTACAAGCCAGAAAGGAATGGAATAAAATATTTAAACTCAAATGAAAGGAACTACCAGCCTAGAACAATGTATCGAGCTAAGCTCTTCTTTAGATATGAAGGAGAAATTAAGGCCTTTCCAGACATATAAAAATTGAGGGAATTTTCCACTACGCAGCCTGCACTACAAGAAATACTGAAAGTTGTCAACTCATCTAAAACAAAATAACAAAAGAAAACAAAAAAATACATAATTAGGAGTAAAGTGACTATCAGGCAAATAGAAGCAGAGGAGTGCAACCTTTATTAAACAGGGCATTATAAACTTAAATATAAGAAGAGAATTGCTATAACAAGATAGTAATGAACATTAAGCATACATAGGAATGAACTGAGATAACAATGACTGAAAAGGGGAGGATTCAAAAATCCAAATTCACAAAGGGGAAAGGAGATAAGGCACATGCAGAAGTAAATGGATGACGGTATATATATAACTATTCTTTACGTATTCATAATGGTAACCACACAACAAAGATTAAGAACTGAAGTATATAACATAAAACAAGAAGAACCAGAAGCAAAACTCACAAAAGCCAACCAAAAAAAAGAAAACAGAAATACAAGGAGAAGGAAACAATGGAAACACTGAGTTACCAGAAAGCAAAAGATAAAATGGCTATAAGAAGACCTCATATTTCAATAATCACCCTAAATGTAAATGGACTGAACTCATCGGTAAAAAGGTAGAGTTGCAGATTGGATCAAAAAACAAAACCCAACCATATACTGTCTCCAGAAGACACATCTCAGCTCCAAAGACAACTATAGACTCAAAGTGAAAGAATGAAAAGTAATACTTCATGCAAATAGCATTCAGAGAAAAGTGGGAGTAGCGATACTAATATCAGATGAAATAGACTTCAACATAAAAAAAGATAAAGAAAGATACTGAGGGACACTTCATAATGATAAAGAGAACAATGCAGCAGGAGACATAACATGTATTAATATCTATGCTCCCAATCGGGGAGTCTCAAAATATATAAAACAATTACTAACAGAACTAAAGGGAGACACAGACCAAAACACTATCATAGTAGGGGACATAAATTCCCCACTGTCGGATATGGACAGATCATCCAAACAGAAAATCAATAAGGAAATAACATCCTTATGACACATTAGACCAACTGGGCATAATTGACATTTACAGAGCCTTCCATCCCCAAATAGCTGCTTATACATTCTTCTCTAGTGCACATGGAACATTCTCAAGAATCAACCACATATTGGGAAACAGAAATAACCTCAACAAATATATGAGGGGTGAAATCATACCAACCATATTCTCTGATCATAATGCTTTGAAACTAGAGATCAACTGCAAAAAGAAATCAGGGAGAACCACAAATACATGGAGATTAAATAACATGCTACTGAAGAATGACTGGGTCACAGAAGAAATAAAAAGATATCAAGAGATACATAGAAACAAATGATAATGATAGTACAACATATCAAAACTTTTGGGACACGGCAAAAGCAGTCATAAGAAAAAAGTTCATATCCTTACAGGCTTATCTCCAAAAACAAGAATGAACCCAAATAAACAACCTAATGCTTCCTCTTAAAATCTAGAAAAGGAAGAACAAATGAGGCCTATAGTCAGCAGAAGGAAGGAAATCATCAAAATTAGAGAAGAAATAAATGAAACTGAAAACAAAACAAAACAAAAACAATAAAAATTAAATGAAACACAGACATAGTTCTTTGAGAAGGTTAATAAAATTGACAAACCCTTGGCTAGACTCACTAAAGAAAAAAGAGAAAGGATGCAAATAAACAAAATCAGGGATGAAAGAGGGGAAATTATTACTAACATTGCCGAAATCAAAGGATCATGCAAGAATACTATGAAAAAGTACATAATATCAAATTTAATAACCTAGAAGAAATGGACCAGTACTTAGAAAAATACAGTCTTCCTAAACAGAATCAGAAGAACTGGAAAATAAAAATAGACCATTTAGCACTATGGAAATTGAAACAATCATCAAAAACTTACCAAAAGTAAAAGTCCAGGACCAGATGGCTTCATCAGGAAATTCTACCAAACAGTCAAAGAAGATTTAGTACCTATTCTCCTCAAACTCTTTCAAAAAATCAAAGAAGATGCAATACTTCCCAATTCATTTTATGAGGCCAATATTACACTGATACCAAAACCTGGTAAAGATAACACAAAAAAAGAAAACTACAGACAGATATCTCTCATGAACACAGATGCAAAAATACTGAATAAGATACTAGCAAACCTAATACAGCAACATATTAAAAAGATTATATGCCATGATCAAGTGGGCTTCATACAGGGGCACAGGGATGGTTCAACATATGCAAATTGATTGATGTGATACACCACATAAACAAATTAAAAAATAAGAATCATATGATCATATCAATAGATGCAGAAAAAGCCTGCAACAAGTTACAGCATCCATTTATGATCAAAACACTTAACAAAATCCATATAGAAGGAAAGTATCTTAACATAATAAAAGCTATTTATGACAAACCCTCAGCTCACATTATATTTAATGGTGAAAAACCGAAAACCTTTCCTCTAAGTTCAGGAACAAGGCAAGGCTGTCCACTATTGCCACTCTTATTCAATATAACATTGGAGGTCTTTGCAAGTGCAATCAGGCAAGAGAAAGATATAAAAGGCGTCCAAATAGGAAATGAAGAAGTCGAACTGTCACTATTTGCAGATGGCATGATTCTCTATATAGAAACTCTAAAGATGCCACAAGAACACTACTAGAAACAATAAGCAAATACAGTAAAGTCTCTGGATACAAAATCAATGTTCAAGAATCCATAGTGTTCCTATACTCTAATAACAAAGTGTCAGAAAAAGAAGTGGAAAAAATAATTCCTTTTGTAATTGCAACAAAAAGAATAAAATACCTAGGAATAAATTTAATGAAACATGTGAAGGACTTATATAAAGAAAACTATAAGACTCTATTAAAATAAATTGAAGAAGATACAGAAAAATAAAAAGATATTTCGTGTTCTTGGATTAGGAGAATCAACACAGTTAATGCAATCCGCATTAAAACCCCCTTGGCATTTTTTAAAGAAATAGAACAAAAAATCATCAGATTTGTATAGAAGCACAAAAGGCTCCAAATTGCCAAAGCCATCCTGAGAAAAATGAAAAAGGCTGCAGGCTTCACTCTGCCCGACTTCAAATTATACTACAACGCAACAGTAATCAAAATGGCATGGTATTGGCAGCAAAACAGACACGTAAACCATTGAAGCAGAATTGAAAGTCCAGAAGTAAACCCATATTTATATGGGCAAATAATTTTTGACAAAAATGCCAAAAAATACAGTGGAGAAAGGAAAGCCTCTTCAATAAATGGTGCTAGGAAAATTGGAAGGCAAACTGCAAAAGAATGAAACTAGACTGTTGTCTTTCACCACACACCTAAATTAATTCAAAATGGATTAAAGACCTGAATATAAGACCAGAATCAATAAAATGCATATAAGAAAACATAGGAATGAAACTCAAGGACCTTGGACTTAAAGAGGATTTTATGAATTTGACCTCAAAGGCGAGGGAAGTAAAAGCAAAAATAAATGAATGGGACTACATCAAACACAAAAGCTTCTGCTCAGCAAAAGAAATTATCAACAAGGTAAAGAGACAACCATTTGAATGGGAAAATATATTTGCAAGCAATGCCTCTGAAAAGGGCCTAATATCCAAAATATATGAAGAACTCATGCAACTCAGTAACAACAAAAAACAAGTGATCCAATCAAAAAATGGACAGAACACCTGTACAGATACTTCTCTCTAGAGGACATACAAATGGCCAACGAATATATGAAAAGGTACTCAACATCACTAGCTATTAGGAAAATGCAAATTAAAACCACAATAAGATACCATCTCACACTTGTTAGAATAGCTGTTATCAACAGGACAAGTAATAACAAATGTTGGAGAGGTAGAGGAGAGGATGCTGATTGGACTGCAAATTGGTATAGCCACTATGAAAAACAGTATGGAGTGTCCTCAAAAAACTAAGAATTGATCTACCATATGATCCAGCAATCCCTCTACTGGGTATTTACCCTAAAGATTTGAAAACCTATATCTGAAAAGATATTTGCACACCAATGTTCATAGCAGCATTATTCACAGTGGCCAGGACATGGAAGCAACCAAGGTATCTTATGATAGATGATTGGCTAAAGATGCTGTGGCACATATATACAATGGAATATTACTCAGCCATAGGAAGAGATGAGATACTACCATTTGCGACAACTTGGATGGACCTTGAGATAATCATGCTAAGTGAAATAAGCCAGACTGAAAAAGTTGAAAATCACATAATATCAGCTATATGAGGGATATAAACCTAAAAGCAACAAATGAACCAGACAAACAGAGACTCAGGGACATGGACAATGGACTAGAGGTTACCAGAGGGTAGGAGCTGGGAGAGGAGGGAAGAGGTAGACAGGGTAAAGGGGGTCAAATATAGGGGGATTTGGGGGAGGGTGAAGTGGGTAAAGGGGATCAAATATATGCTAGCTGAAGGAAACTGGACTCTGGGTGGTAATCACACAATAGAATATATATAGATGTCAAATTATAATGTATGGCTTTCCCTCTTGCTTTCTATTCTGAGTTTTAAGAGCTTGCTGATAGTGCCATGAAAAACTGTGTAAAGCCAAGAGCTATTTATTATGCAATATTAGTGTTTCCAGGCTTTCTCAGAAGTGCTACAGTTAGGGGTAGGATCTAGAATATGGAATACAAATAAAGACAGTTAGAGATGGCCAAGGTATATGCAGTTGCCATCGATCATGTTTAATTTCCCAAACATTTAGAGATAGAGAAGGGAGAAGCCTTCAAACAGTGCTATGACTTAGATTATTTTACATCATTGTATGTTTTGAAGAAGTCAGTTATAAAAATGTTTTAGATAAATGAGTCCTCTACGAAACATATTATTCCACAAATCAATTGAAAACTAAAATGGTCAAAAAGAGAGTCTCTATTTTTAATAAAATATCTACAAAAAATAAAATTCTCAAAAAGAATCAAGGAACAGATCATCCTTGATAACATAACAAAGTTTTTGTAAAGAAAATGTTATAAATTCTAGGATCATTAATTAGTATACAGAATGTGCCTCTAATAAAAACTTTGATAATGAGTTTCAGAGAAATGCGCTAATCCTGAGATGAGTTGCTTTACTGTAAAATAAGGATCTGTTATATGCAAAGTTGGGGAACTGTCTGACATACTTACATTGAGGATACTAAGATGTCTCTTTTATTTTCCAATTTATGTCTCTGCCTGGTACAGAAATCTAGTTTGAAAATACAAATTTTCAACATGGTCTGAGAATTTTTTTTTTTTTAAATTAGAATTAAATAACTAGATTTTCTCCCTATTTATTTTATATTTTTCTCTCTCTCTCCTCTTCTTTCTTACTGGTTTTCTTTCTTTAGCTCTCCTCCTCTCACATCCACAAACTCCTCCTCTCATGCCCTCACATTCTACCTTTCTATTTTTAGCTATGTAACACAGCTGGTTATGGTACTTGTATTTTTCTGTCATGCTTCAGCTCTGTGTTTGAGGCTATAGAGAATTGCTAGCATTGGAAATACTTCAAGGGTAGAAAAAGGTTGGAAATAAAATTCAAGAGGTTGATTCTATCAGGAACTTCTGGAATTCCCCAGTATGGCAGATTCATCATTTTGTGAGATAACTGATTGTGTCTGAAGTAGTATGAGAGGGAGATTTAGATTATGTCCATTACCTGTAAGCAAACAATATGGCAGTGCCATAAAATAAAACAATGTAACTGTGCCATTATCCAGTTTTCCATTTCATCTTGATCAGAAAAAACTTAATGGCCAAAAATTAAATAATGTTTCTTATTTAATACCATACTGGTTATTTTAAGGTCATAATGTATCTTAACTGTTTATTTATTTAGATATATTTTGATGATTATTTGTACCCACAAAACTATTGTAAAAACATGATACAGAATATTTCCAATGCCTCAGAAATTTTGTTTGTGTTCGTTTATATAATCCCCTTCCTAATAAGAATCCAATATTTTGTGTTCTATCACCATAGATTGGATTAGATTGTTCTTCAACTTTATAAGTGAAATCATACAGAATTTGCCTTTTTGTGTCTGACATAGTATACTCAGAATAATGTTTCTGAGATTCAACTATGCCATTCCATTTATCGGTAGGTTATTTTTTATTGCAAAGTAATATTCTGTTATGTAAATTTTCCATGATTTGGTTATTCATTCAGCAGTTGATTAATATTTTGGTTGTTTTTAGTTTCCAGGTGTTATTAATAAGGCTTCTGTACAGGGAATATAGTCAATAATATTGTAATAACTATGCATGGTGTCAGATGGGTATTAGACTAATCAGGGTGATCACTTCATATGTTATATAAATGTCTAATCACTATGCAATTAGAAACTAATAGTATTGTATGTCAACTAATTAAAAAATAAAAAAAGTTTAAAAAGGGTTGCTGCAAATAATCTTGCACGATTTATTTTGTAAACACGTTTTAAGCTTTCTTTGGTAAATAGCTAGGAATGGAATTGTTTGTTCATATATATACTTAACTTTATTAAAAAACTGGCAAAAAATTTGCCAAAGTGAATGTTTTATTTTATACTTCCTCAGCTATGTCCAGGGGCACAGGCCCATTAAGACTGAGAATTAATTATATGATTACAGAATATTTCTGCTCCCTATACACCTCACTAGCTCATTAATGAGGCCCCTGCATAATAACAAAAAATTACACTTGAAAGAATTGCAATGATCAGACTTTAAGAAGTCTGATCATTGCAAATTAAGAAGTTCCTGGAAAAACCCAAAGACTGAGATAAGACGTAAATAAGGACACCTGAAAAAAATGTAGTCTCAGACACCTACAGCTACAGTAAACAGTAAGCACAGCATAACTCCTAGCCAGATAAACAAAATCTTTCACACTAAAGGCTTATTTATCTCAATGATTATTACCCAAAACATCATGTCAAGCTTTTAAAAAATTACATAGTAAATGCAAAAAGAAACATAGTCTAAAGAGATAAAGCAAGCCTCAGATATGACAGAGTTGTTGAAATTATCAGACCAGAGATTTAAAATAAATATGATTAATATGCTAAGGGTGCTTATAGGAACAAGAAAAGATGAGAAATGTGAATAGAGAGATTGAAACTCTAATAAGAATAAAAAAGAAATGCTAGAAATTTGAAAATATATAATGCAGTAGACTGAATGTAGTCTACATAAGAGTCAGTGAGCTTAAAGTAATGTCAGTAGAAACTTCCCAAGCTAAAATGTGAGCAGAAAAGAAAAAAGGAATTAAAAACAGAAAGGAAGGAAGAAAGGAAGAAAGGGAATGTACTATAAAACAGTGGGACAATTATAAGAGATACTATACATCTAATGGAAATATTAGGAGAAGAATGAGAAAAAGAAGCAAAATAATTATTTAAAGTAATAATGACTGAAAATTTTTCAAAGTTAATTTCAGACACCACACAACAGATCCATATTCAGGCAGGTCAGAGAACACAAAATATAA
The DNA here is from genome assembly GCF_000151845.1 of Pteropus vampyrus. NCBI lineage: Eukaryota > Metazoa > Chordata > Mammalia > Chiroptera > Pteropodidae > Pteropus > Pteropus vampyrus. The sequence goes on along the minus strand of NW_011889209.1, from coordinate 682,946 downwards.
ATGGCAAAGAGCTCACATCTAGGCATATCCTATTCAAACTTCAGAATACCAAACAGAAAATCTGGGAAAAAGCCAGAGAGTGTGAAAGAGACATCTTATCTCTAGAGAAACAAGGATAAGAATTACATAAGACTCATCTTCAGAAACCATGCAACTAAGAGGAAAGTGATGTGAAATATTTAAATGTTGAAAGAAGAACCTCATCAACCGCCAAATTTGTATTCAGCAAAATTATCTTTCAAATAATTAGAAATACTTTCTCAGACAAATAAATCTCAGGGGATTTGTCACCATTAGACCTGCTTGAAAAAAATTCTTCAGACAAAAGTAAAGTGATATAGATCAGAAACTTGAATCTATATAAAGAAAATCAGTGTTGAGGAAGGCAAAAGAAGATAAAATAGCCTTTTATTTTTCTTATTGTTAATTGAACCAATAGATAACTGTTTAAAATAATAATAACAATATATTAGATGGTTATAGCTTGTGGAGTAGTAAAACAGATGATAGCAACATATAAGAAATAAGAGGAAGGTATATCATAAGTTCTTGCATTACCCATAAAACAGTATAATATTGTTTGAACGTGGGCTTTAATTAGTTGTAAATGTAAAACACAAACATGAAGGCAACCAATAAAAAACCCAAAATCAAAACCCAAAAAACAAACCAAAACAAAACATAAAAAAGCAATAGACATGCTAAGAGAGAAGAGAAAATAAATCAAAAATTAAATGCTCAATTAAAACATAAGAGGAAGAGAGGGGAAGATTAAAAAAAAATCCAACACCATAGAAAATAGTTACAATATAGTAGATACTAATTCAACTATAATAATAATCATTTTAAATATGAATTATTAAGTATAATTAAAAGACATAATGATCACAATGAATAAAGTGGATGAAAAAAATAAGACCTACTCGTGTGTTGTTTATAAGAAACCCAATTTCAATTTTAAGACAGATAGATTAAAAGTAGAAGAATGAAGTAAGATCTATTATGCTGACATAGATCAAAAGAAAACTAGAGTACCTATATCAATTTTAAATAAAGCCAAGTTTAGAACAAGAAACATTGTCAGTAATAAAAAGAGACCTAGCATAATGATAAAGGGGTCAATTCTTCACTATGGCATAGCAATCCTTAATGTGTGTGTACCTAAAAATTGTGCATCAAAATAAGTGAGAAAAAACTGATGGAACTGCAGGGAAACAGACATAATCGCTAGCATAGTTGGAGACTTCAAAATCTCTCACTAATTGACAGATCAAACGGGCAGAGAATCAGTAAGAATATAGTTGAACTAAACTATAAATTGATATTCATAGAATATTTTATTCAACAGCAGAAGACACATTCTTTATAAGCTCACACAATACGTTCACCAAAATAGACCATAACATGGCTATAAAGCAAAACCTCAGCAAATTTAAAAAATAGAAACCATACAAAGTATGTTGTAAGACTACAGAATAATTGAAATAGAAATCATTAACAAAAAGATAAATAGAAGACTCCATAATATTTGGAGATTAAACAACACAGTTTGAGATAACAGATGAGTTAAGGATGACATCTCAAGAAAATTTAAAAATACTTTGAATTGAATAAAAATAAAACATCAAAATTTGTAGAATTCAGTAAAAATAGCACTTAGAAGTAAATTTAATAGCAATGAATTAATATATTAAGAAAGAAGAAAGATCTATGATCAATAATCTAAGCTTCCCCTACAGGAACCTAGACAAAGAAAAACAATCTAAACCTAAAGCAAGGCATAAGAAAATAAATATTATAA
>NW_011889209.1:675555-679815 GCF_000151845.1 Pteropus vampyrus | reverse complement strand
GTCTCAACCTTCAACCAGGAGACTGAAACTATAGTTGATTCTTAAACAACATGGGTTTGAACTGTGCAGGTCCAATTGTACTTGGATTTTTCAACTGTAATAAAAAATTATACTTTATGACCAAATAGAATTTATCCTAGGTACGTGAGGCTAGTTCAATGTTTAAAAATCACTTAATGTAATCAATCCATCACATCAATAGGCTAAAGAAGAAAAAAATAATACCATTGCATCAATAGATGTAGGGATAGTGTTTGACAAAATTCAACACTCACTTAAAATAAAAATTCTCAACAAACTAGGATTGGAAGAGAACTTCCTCAACTTAATAAAGACCATTTTACAAAAGACCATCGATAATATACTTAATGGTGATAAATTTTATGGTTTATGCCTAAAGTCAGGAATAAAGTGAGGATATTCCCTATAGTCATTCTTATTCAACATTGTATAGTATGGCCTACTTAATGCAATAACACAAGAAAATAATATAAAAAGATGTACAGGTTGGCAAGGAGGAAATAAAACTGTTTCTTTGCAGATAATAATTTATGTAGAAAATCCCAAGAAATCGACAAAACCAAAAACAAACTCCTGCCACTAACCAGTGATGATAGCAAAGTAGCAGGATGCAGGGTTAATATACAAAAATCTTTCCTTTGTACCAGACATGAGACATTGAAATTTAATATTAAAATAACAATACCATTTGCATTAGCACCCCTCAAAATTAATTACATATAAATAAATCTAACAATATATGTATAATATCTATTTGAGAAAAACTATAAATATTTGATGGAAGAAATCAAAGAAGATCAAATACGTAAAGATGTATTGCACATTCCTGGATAGAAAGACTCAATATTGTTATAATGTTGGTTTTTTCCTAATTTGATCTATAGATCTAATGCCATCTCAATCAAAATTCAGCCAACTATTTTGTGGTTATTGACAAACTGATTCTAAAGTTTATATGAAAAGTCAAAATACACAGACTAGCCAACACAATATTGAAGGACAAAATTGGAGGACTGCCATTACCCAACTTCAAAAATTACTACAAAGCTACAACAATCAATTATTATTGGTGAAAGAATAAACACATATATTAGTGGAACAGAATAGACAGCCCAGAAACAGACTCACACAAATATAGTCAAATGATTTTTGATGAAGGGATAAAGGCAAGTCAATGAAGAAAGAGTAGTTTTTCTTGTTCCAAATGGTGCTGGAACAAATAGCCACATGCAAAACAATAAATTTAGACACTGACTTTTGTCAATAATTAACTCAAAATTCACCATAGACCTAAATGTAAAACACAAAACTGTAAAACTCTGGGAAAATAACACAGAAGAATATCTAGGTGACCTTGGATTTGGTGATGACTCTTAGATAGAAAACCAAAAGCATTATCCATGAAAGAATAAATGGCAAGTTAGACTTCATTAAAATTAAGAGCTTCTGCTCTCTGAAAGACACTGTTAAGAAAATAAAAAGCAAGTCACAGACTATAAAGAAAGTCTTTGAAAAAATACATATCTGATAAAGTACTTTTATTCAAAATAAATTTTAAAAAATCTTTTTAAACTTAATAATAAGAAAACAAACAACCCAATTAAAAATACAAAGAAGTCGAACCAACACCTCACCATAGAAGACATACAGATGGCAAACAAGGATATATAAAAATGTTCAACACCATTTGCCACTGGGGAAATACAAATTAGAACAACAGTGAGATAGCACTAAAATCTGTTAGAATGGTTATTTTTTTAAAGTAACAACACCAAATGCTGGTGAAGATGTGCAGGAAACTCTCATTCATTGCTGTCTTCACTCTGGAAGACAGTTTGGCAGTTTCTTACAAAGGTAAACATAGTCTTACCACACGAACAGCAATATTACACCTAGTTATCATCCCAAATGGATTGAAAACTTTTGTCCACAAAAAATCTGCACATGAATATAGTAGTTTTATTCATGATTATCAAAACTGGAAGCATCCAGAATATTCTTCAATAGATAAATGGATAAACAAAATGCTATACTTTCATATAATAGAATGTTATTCAGCAACAATAAAATGATCTATAACAATGACATATAAGCACATTAAATAAATAATTATTAATGAAATGGAGTAGTCTAAAAAAGTTACAGAATAATTCTAAATATGGCATTCTGGAAAAGTCAAAACAACTGATACAGGTTTTACATCAGTGTATTTCAGTGTTTGTGGGCAAGGAGGTGGTATACTACAGGAGAGTTTTAGGGCAGTGAAACTATTTTGTATGAAACTATGATTGGATACATGATATTATGCATTTGTCAAAACCCATAGAATGTACAATGCAGACTGCTCCCTAATGTAAACTATGGATATAATATGTTTTCATAATTGTTCATAAATTGTAACATATGCATCACACTAATGCAAGATGTTAATAATAGGGAAGGCTGTGATGGAAAACGAAGGAGTGTATGGGAACTCTATACTCTGCTTAACTTTTTGTAAACCTAGATAAAACTGCTTTTAAAAAAAATGGTCTATTAATTAAAGTTGATTCCAGGGGAACAATTGTAATTATTTTTGCATTGAATACCCCTTTTTCCTGTTTTATTTTATCTTATCTTTTGCAGAAGGATACGAAAGAGCTAAGTATATCCACATGTACATCCTACAAAAAGATGTACACAATTGAGATTAAGGAGGAGAGCAACGGAGAAGTTTTTCTGGAATTGCTGTTTATGAAAAAACATAAGACTTTGTCAGAATTTCTCTCTCCAGCATTCTTCAGAATTACCTATTTATCATCACTGTGCATTTACACTTTCCTTATGTTGAGTTCAGCAGTGGTTTCTGCTGGTGAAAAGTCAGGCAGTCAGCCTCTGCACTTACTCTCCATCCCCGAAAGCAAGGATATGTTCTTCTTGAAGAGCCTTGGCTCGATTGGGGAAACTTCTGAGCGATAGAAGTTTTCTGTTATATAAGAAATGCCCTGGCATTTGTGGAAGAAGGCAGATAACGAGGGACTCCAGGGGGAAGAATAATGAATCTGTCTTGTGATTCACATGACCTGGTTACTTTACTCACACTGTTTTTTTTTTTTCTCTTTTGTTTTCTCTGTTAGCAAATACTTGTTTAAATATTCCAAACAGATCTCAGGGGTTTAAGCTATATTAAGACCATTAAATGGAGTACAGCATTCCCTAAAGTCAGAACAGGGCCAGAAGCAACAATTAGTGAGAAACCCTCAGATGAATCACAGAAGAGAGGAGAACTGTGAGATTCAACTGTTTCCATGGGGGAAATTCTCCCTCTATAGTTAACCTTGGGTTATAGAGTCTCTCATCTTAGACATAGAAAAAGGGATACAAAAGGTGGAAACTAGGCAGGACTGACTCGCTAAATGAAGTGAAGGACTGTGGTGCTGGGGTGAGAGGCATGTGTATTAGGGCTACTTTGGTAGGCTCTACCTGCTATCCTATTCTAATATCCTTCAGTCCAAGCTGTTCTGAGCAAAGAAAAGTCAAGACTCTATCCTTTTCCTTTCTCTCGGTAATTCTATCTTCCAAATGAAAGTCAACAATCTCTGCTGCCCACTTCTTCTCCTAGCCAAAAGACTTCCTGAATCAAATTTCTCAATTTCTCCTTTGGAGTCGATGTTGACATTAAGAATTTAAACCCACAGCTAAGGGCTAGAATCCCCAAATAAATTTAAATATATGAGCAATAGATGTCTTATACAGTTTTCTTGGAGAGTTGCCAGCATTTATGACCTCCCCTCCCATATCAGTTTTACAAACTATAATAACAAAACACTTAGGATTGGGTGGCAAAGGAAACTTCTAGACATACTTATGTAATAGTAAGAGTCACATTTTTTGCATCGCATTAAGTATCCTGTAGGAAAACAATTTTAACAGAATTGGAAAAGCAATCTGAGTGGAGAGAGAAAATTAATAAAGTGGACTGGAGGAGGAGCCAAGGGCCAAATTAATTTGGCTAGATTTTTAAACTATGTTTTAGAACTTTAGAATTTTACAGAATAAATTTATATCATGAAACTATTTTTTAAAAAACATAATCACTATTAGAGTTTGATTGGCATGGAATTCATAGCTCAATTTGGTCTTTAATTTCGTAACAGCATTTTGTAACTTATAGTGTATAGTCTTTATATAAATTTTATTAATTTTTCCTATGATTTTAATGATTTTGAATGCTGTTCTAAAGAGTTTTTTAAAATACAA
>NW_011889209.1:670959-673855 GCF_000151845.1 Pteropus vampyrus | reverse complement strand
TTGTGAAAATTTGGAGAAGTCAGTGAAATCAATCCCTATTGTTGCTATTATTATAATTATTACTAATTATTATATACTCACTCTGTGCTACAATAGACCTTCCTTTCTTCCTTCCTTCTTTAACTTTTTATCATTTAGTTTCTTTTCTCTTCTTGCATGTGCAGAAAGTGTTGAAGGCTATGAGAAAAAGATCATCTGAAGGAGAATGAAGAAGGCTAATCTGGAGAAATGCTGGACTGGGTGGAGATTCCAACTCAGAAGAACTTTTAGGAAGAAACATTGCTGAGGGTGTGGGGATTAGGTATGAATAAAAACAGAATTTTTTCCAGATATCATGGTGAATTTTACTCCCTTTGCTTTACTATTCTTTCTCTCATCTCTCCTTTCTTATTCTACCTTCTCTATTCTGAGGATTGGAAATGTAATTAGCATGAGAAAGTTACATGTTCTCTTTTACCCCCATGAGAGACTGAGCTCAAGAGAATATAAGGAAGATCTCGCTGGCATCCATAAAAGCCAGATACAGAAATCTGAATGCTCCATAATGAGGGAAAGGATACAACCTCTTTATTTCATTTTTAAAATTAAAATTATTGGGGTAACATTAGTTAATAAAATCAATAGGTTTCAAGTATGCGATTCAATATGTCATATATGTATAGCATTATGTGTTCACCACCTGTAATTAAATTTTCTTTTGTCATCAAATATTTAACCCCTTTACATCCTCTTCATTTCTTAAGTAATACAAGAAAAATCAAGTTAATGCAGTGACCTTTCCTCATCCCCAAGACCCTGACTCTGATCGGATGGGTAATAGGCAGTGCACAAGGTGCTTTCACCATATGTAGTACTACTACCAGAAACTTTATAAAATCATCCATATCTTCTTGCCCCTCAAAAGCCTAGTCTAGAATAAGAATAAGAAAGCTCTTAGTATTTTGATCCAAATGACATATACCCTTGGCCAACTTCTGTGGTAAACAGTCTCCTACATACTGATAGAGTCCCACTTTCAACAGAATCATCTTCTCTTCTCTCTCTCTCGTCCTCTCTCTCTCTCTCTCTCTCTCTCTCTCTCTCTCTCTTTTTGCCTAAGTCTTTCTCTATAACTTTAAAATAAATGAAGGGAAAATTGACAGATCTTTAAAAAATTAGAAAAATCTATTATCATAATTGGAGATTTTAGCAATTTTTCTTACTAATTGATAAAATAATGACAAAAATAAATAGCATGTGAACATTATCAGCAAATTTGACTTAATTGATATTTATAGAACACTGCATCCCACAACTGAGGCATAAACATTATTTTAAAGGGCACATTGGGAAATCATGTATATTGACTCTATACTGGGCCATAAAATAAGTATCAGTAAATGTCAAAAGTTAAATATTGTAAAATATGTTCTTTGACTATAATTGAATTTAATTTGATAACAGTAACAATGAAATATCTAGAAAATTTCCAAGTATGTAAAAATTATATAGTCTACTTTGATGTAAACCATAGATCAAATAATTAATCACAATCACAATATAAATTAGAATATATTTTGAACCAAATGATATTTGAATATACAGCATATTAAAATTCATGAGATCATTCTAAACATATATAGAAGAATATTTATGATTTTAAAAGATTATATTGGAAGAGGAGAAAAGCTTAAAATAAATAAACTACATTTTTTTTTACCATAAGAGAGAAAAATAAAAGCAAGTTAAATCCAAAGTAGCAAAGAAATAATCAAAATCAGAAATCAATGAAGTATAGCACAAAAGAAGAGAGAAAATTTCCAAAGTCAAAGTTAATTCTTTGAAATTGGAAAAGTCGATACTCAAATTAATATAGACTTGCAAGGACTCCTGAAAAGACAAAACGATCGTAAAAAAGCTGAACAAATATGGAGGACACATACTTTCCAATTTCAAAACTTACTACAAAGCTGCAAAATAGTGTGGTAATGGCATAAGGATTGATATGTACACCAATGGAATATAATTGAGAGACCAGAAATCTAAACATATATGGGTAATTGATTTTTGACAAGGGTGCCAAGAAAACTCAAAGAGGAAAGAATAATCTCTTTAATAAATGGTGCTGGAAGGAAATAAATGCAAAAGAAAGAAATTGGACATCTACCTCACTCAATATACAAAAAATAACTCAAAAAGTATATATAATAAACATATATGAGCTAGGACTCAAAAGTATTAGAAGAAAACACAGAGGTAATTTTCATGACCTCATATTTGGTAATGGATACATAGATTTGATACCAAATATGGTAGAATAGCATGCTAATACATACTACGACATGGGTGGACTTTGTTATGGATTGAGTGTTGTGTCCTCTCAAAATTCATTGTTGAAGCCCAAACCCTCGGTGAGCCTATATTTGGAAAAGGGACCACTAAGGAAGTAATTAAGTTTAAATGAAGCCATTTAACCTTATAATATGTAGAGCCTTGATCTGATAGATTAATGTCCTTGAGAGCTTACCCCCAAACCCCCTCTCTTTTTCTCCATGAGCACACATTGAAGAAAGGTTCTATGAGGACATACTAAGAAGGTGTCCATCTACAAGCCAGGAAGAGAATCTTCACTCGAAACCAACCATACTGGCACTTTGATCTAGTACTGGCTTCCAGAACTGTGAGAAGATAAATTTCTGTTGTTTAAGCCATTCAGTTGTGATTTTGTTATGATAGCCTGAGCAGAGTAAAACAAACCTTGGAAACAAGAAGTGAAAGAAGCCTGACACGAAAGGTCACATATTAAATAATCTCTCTGATATGAAATATCTAGAATAGGAAAACTGGATAGTGGTAGATTAGTGGTTGCCCAGGGAAGGGAGGTTAGGGAAAAATGAGGTGTGATTGCTTAATAGGT
>NW_011889209.1:667551-669374 GCF_000151845.1 Pteropus vampyrus | reverse complement strand
AATCAGCCAAAGGAACAGTATTAATAAAGACATGAAAGTTGACAAGGAGGATTGAGATGGTGGTCTGGAAGCATCCCACTAGGGCAGGTGGTTTGTGGAAGAAACATTTGGAGAAAAGGTAGCAAGAGTGTTTCAAGTAAAAGATCAAAATGCCTTCCAAATATTGCTATTATTAGAGAATCTCCATGCCCATCACAAGTGAGTAGGGCTATCCCAAGCTTATCCACACCCACAGATGGGTAGGTGACTTCTGCTTCACCAATCACTTTAATCTTCTCTCTGGTCCCAGCAACATGGGGATGTTACTGAAATGGGGATAATCGAAATCATCTCTGAGATTTGATGTGTGATCTCTGGAAGGGAATGCAGTCCCTCTTTATGAGAGATTGACAATGAATTATCAGAATGACATATACTCTTTATCTATCTGTATGCATATTATTTTACAACTAGCTTTGCATACAGAAACATACATAAACACACACGTCTGTTTCTGTGTGGCATGCATATGTGTAAATTAAATAGGTTGGTTAAATATCTTGTGTTTCTTTCCACGTGGTTCATGTAAACTCATGACTTGAAATTCATATAGAATTGTGGTAAAGGGACAAACTCAGAGTGCCTGGATTCACAACCTATGTCTATCACTTATTAAGTTTGTGACACTGTGAAAGTTATTTAACCTATCTGATTCTCAGTTTGTCTTCTGAAATGGAGACAAGAGCAGCACCTACTTCACAGAATCATGTGAACTTTAAATTAAATGATAAAAAATACTTAGTACTTGATAGACATTCCAATAATTTTTTTTCTTTCTTATTGTTAAAGGTTTTCATTTTGGGGTATAAGGTAATAGCTTACAAAGTTCACCTTTGCAACAATGCTGAGTGAATTGAAGATGGCAACAAATAGAGGCTGTTGCTTTTCCTCAGGGGATGAGGACCCTCAGGGTTTGGCTGTATTTGGTGACAAAGCTGAATAGTGTGTCTTACTCTTTCCGGATACACTCTGTCTGCATATCGCCCATTCAGTGGCAAGAGCATTGTGTTCTGGGCACTGGAGATTTGATTATACAGGTGACAATGCTGGAGGAAAGCTGTGGTTGTAGCAGGGACTGTCTAGAAACCAATGGGGCAGCAGGAACTGACAGACAAGCATGAGAATGTACTAACAGATGCCAAGGCAATTTTCTCATATAATGAGGGAGAAGAAGGAAAGCAGGAAGGAGGAAAGTGTTCAGACAAGTGACCAATGGATAAAGGAGATGTGTGAACCATCTCCCCAGCCTTTTGGACATGGAAAGCTTTCGGTGGAAAAGGGAGACTTGAATTCTCAGAAAACAACAGAGAGGCTGAGTGAGTTACCTTGTGGAGTATGAGGGTTTTCCAGACAAGGATATGGCAGAGATAATGAGAAGAAAGGTAAATGTAAAACTTGCTAGGGCACCTGAAAGACCCGGTCCCTATGAGGACTCCTATATATTCGAGATCCATTGGATTTAGGGAGAAACTGCCTCAGTTTTCTCACAAGGCTGCCCATTTCCTCATGGGATCCATTAACTCCCAGCTGGAAGCAGAGGCTGAGCTCTTGGGCAATGCAGAGCTGGATGTGCATATTGGGTTGCAGCCAGGCACAGTTTATTTACTGCTTCTGAATGGGCCAGAGCAGGAACATTTATCAAGACTGGGCCCAAGACTCTGTTTGATAATTATAGGGATCAACCAAAGTGCAATCAGCATATTCATCTGGGATGGCTGTTGGGGTAAGAGGTCAGTGATTTCATGTCAGGTGGCTCTGCCATGGGCTCATTAACAAAGGACACA
>NW_011889209.1:666507-666898 GCF_000151845.1 Pteropus vampyrus | reverse complement strand
GTCTATCTTTATCTATCAATCTATCATCTATCATCTATTATCTATCTATATCTATCAGCTATAAATATATAAATATATAATAAGGGCACATATATTTATATATCTGTGAGAATAATTATAGATAGATATACAGATATATATGTAAAGTGCTTACATAGTACTCTGCACTTAAAATACTCAATAAATTGTAAATATTATTATTCCCGTGTCCCAGACACTTGATATAAGAAAGATAAAACCTAAGTTGTCATTTCTTGACCTCTGTGAGCCCTGTACTTTAATGACTTTGTGTAAGGTAAGAATGTTTGACTAAGTGTTTATTTATTTCCAGTCTAAATATAGTAGACCACATTTAGTGCCCTGGCATCCAGCATGCAAGCGAGATGCTCCT
>NW_011889209.1:664234-666457 GCF_000151845.1 Pteropus vampyrus | reverse complement strand
GATATCACTACATAAACAGATATAAAATAATAACATGATAGTATAATAATAGTTATAAGATGAAGAACAATAACAATAGTTTTTCAATAACTTTACTAACAGATTAAATGGACAAGTTTACTGAAAAACACTAATTTTCAAAACTTTCAAGAAAAAATTTCAAATACTGTATCTGGTTTAAGAAATTAAATTTTTAAGAAAAAGTCTTCACAAAAACTAAATTTCAGACTCAGATGATTTCATTAGTAAACTTTACCAAAGATTTAAGTAAGAAATAATGTCAATCTTATATAAACTTTGTCCAAAAAATAGAAGATAGAATGTTTTCTAATTCATTTTATAAGGCCTACATATTTCTAATATCAAAGGTTAACAAATATTTTATAAGAAAATAAAAATAAAAATATCCTTCATGGATGCAGAAGCAAAATCTCTCAAAAATTAGTGAACAAATACCAGCAACACATGAAAACAATATATTATGATAAAGTGGGGTAATCCTAGAAATGCCATTACTCTAACCCAAACAGTCATCTTTCTCCTGTATTTCTTCAGTAGCCTGATCATTAGTATCCATGATTCTATATTTACTGCCTTACAATTCATTCTTCATAAGGTAGCTGAAGTAATCCTTTAAAAATGTACATCAGATTATATTCTACTCTGCCTAGAATATAAGAGTGTTTCAATACCCTTCAATGCATTCTATACAGTGAGAATAACATCCCAAACCTAGACGTGACCCACAGGCCCTGCTTCATTTGACCTCCCATTATCTCTGTCCCTCATTCTCACTTCTGTCTCCTCTCTCACCAGACTCCAGCTTTGCCAGACCTGCTGTTCCTCAAACATCAAGCACATATCCCAGGAAGTTTGCAGATGCTGTTCTTGCTATTTGAAACCCTTCTCTCTCTTCTCATTACAGATTTGGTTCATTACTATTTTCTAGATTTCAGCTCAAACATCACCTCCTCTGTAAAAACTATACCTTGCACAACTGTCTGTTTTAACTTCTTGTTTATTTTTGTATTGTACTTGTCCCAAGGTGAAATTATATATATGTTATATTATGTATCAGATATGTATATACATATATTCACTTATACATATGTATATGTATGTGTATGTGTACGTGTATTTGTATATGTATATGTATATATGTATGTATATGTATATGTATATATGTATGTATATGTATATATATGTATGTGTATGTGTATATATATATACGTATGTGTATATATATATTCACTTGTTCATTGACACTTCCTAGCAGAATATAAATTCAGTAGGAACAGTAACTGAATTATTTTGGGTCTACTTCTATCCTTGCCACCCAACTAAGGATAATACCTACCAAATACATACTTTTGAATAAGTGAATGAATGAATGATCATAAGATCCCATGAGTAAGGTGGAAGTTGAGTTGTGCTTTTAAGTATCAGGAGAATTTGAATAGGTAGAGGAGAGAGAGGAAAAATCAGCCAAAGGAACAGTATTAATAAAGACATGAAAGTTGACAAGGAGGATTGAGATGGTGGTCTGGAAGCATCCCACTAGGGCAGGTGGTTTGTGGAAGAAACATTTGGAGAAAAGGTAGCAAGAGTGTTTCAAGTAAAAGATCAAAATGCCTTCCAAATATTGCTATTATTAGAGAATCTCCATGCCCATCACAAGTGAGTAGGGCTATCCCAAGCTTATCCACACCCACAGATGGGTAGGTGACTTCTGCTTCACCAATCACTTTAATCTTCTCTCTGGTCCCAGCAACATGGGGATGTTACTGAAATGGGGATAATCGAAATCATCTCTGAGATTTGATGTGTGATCTCTGGAAGGGAATGCAGTCCCTCTTTATGAGAGATTGACAATGAATTATCAGAATGACATATACTCTTTATCTATCTGTATGCATATTATTTTACAACTAGCTTTGCATACAGAAACATACATAAACACACACGTCTGTTTCTGTGTGGCATGCATATGTGTAAATTAAATAGGTTGGTTAAATATCTTGTGTTTCTTTCCACGTGGTTCATGTAAACTCATGACTTGAAATTCATATAGAATTGTGGTAAAGGGACAAACTCAGAGTGCCTGGATTCACAACCTATGTCTATCACTTATTAAGTTTGTGACACTGTGAAAGTTATTTAACCTATCTGATTCTCAGTTTGTCTTCTGAAATGGAGACAAGAGCAGCACCTACTTCACAGAAT
>NW_011889209.1:659096-661174 GCF_000151845.1 Pteropus vampyrus | reverse complement strand
TTTATTAATTGAGAATGTTTCCTGAAGTTTTCATGAAACTTGTGTATTAGGTACAATAAACACAAAGCACAAGTGAAGATGCGTAGGAAAGACAGAGGCTGGGAAGCAGTGGGAGAAGGAGGGAGCTATTGTGGCTCATTGCCTTTAGTGAGATATTTGCCTCCTCCACCCCACACTGGCATTGCTTACCCTCTGAGGCTCCCCCTGCTGGCAATTCAGTTGTTCCAGCACTCTGCCTTGCAGACATCCTCTGACATCTGGTCTCTCCTCATCATTCGTGGAAGACGTCCACACCTCCTCATATTCTCTGTCTCCACCCCTGAACCTGCCATTACCCTTGCAGACCTTACTCCCCCCATGTTTTTCCCACCCGAGCCTTTCAGGCCATAACCATTCTATTCCTAGTGACCTTCCTCCTCTCTGTGGCAGACACCTGTGTGGTCTTGTATTGAAATTTGTCGTGTTCAAGAACCACATGAAAATTAATTCAAATAACCCACTCTGACCTCAGCCTCTTAACCTACTAGCACACTTGCTCAAGTGTCCTGACTTAATTCATTCTTCACCCTCTTTAAGGACTCTAATCTACCCCACTACTCTATCCATCCTGAACTTTTTGTATGCCTCTCTTCTTTCTTATCCATAATCCATGGGTCATTATTATAATTACATCCTTAAACTCAGAAGAACCCAATATCTGCTTTCATCCTGTCCATTACGAATATAACAGAGTTTTACTGAAGAAAACAACCCCATGGGGCTGAGCCATATCAGTTTATATTCATGACCACTTGCCTTAGTATGAACAGGAAACTATCATGTTTCTCAGATAAACTCACTCTACCACTCTTGTTGCTGACTTTTAATATATTTTACATTTTATTCAGATTCTCAGAATGCTCCTCACTTTTAGAGTTAGGATATTACCTCTCTTCATACCCTATTTAGAAAAGAGAAGAGAAAACATCAGACAGAAACTCTCTCAAAGTCCATTCTCCCCCCGCAAAAACCCCTTTCTTTTGCATTTTATTTATCTTCTTCATCCTAATAAAGCAAAGAAAAAAACTTTGCCCCGGTTTAAAAAAAATAGCTAATACCTATGAAGCCTTTTCTATGCATCAGTCACTGCACACCTACTATCAAAATGATCATCTCGACAAATTTATAATAAAGGTATCGTTATACTCCTCCTTTTTTCCAGATGAGAAAATTGAGGTGCAAGAGGCTAAATCTCCTCAAGGTTATACAAATATTAAATAGTGAAGATGGACTTGGAAGCTATATAATCTGGCACCAGAGCCCACAGTGTTAACATTAGACTATGTTATTAGTCCCTGCCCAGGCACTCTGTATCTCATATTGTTCAACTTTTCCAAGGATTTTGCTTCTCTACTGATCCTCACTTCTCATATATTCTTTTTCTTTTCTACTAGATTATTCTTACCAGTGTTCAAATTTGATTAAGTAGCTCCCATCTAAAAGCAAACTAAACAAAAACAAAATCAAAATCCCTTGACCTCTGTTCTATAATTGAGCTATTCTATGTAGCTGATCAATCAGCATCATATACTTTATCACAATTCTAAGACTCCGCTAGAATATTAGACAGTAACTTTAAATAAATATAAGATGATAAAAGCAAAGAATACATGATCATAAGCAATGCAATATTTTAACAGATTTCTGGAAGACAGAAAATATTTGGAAGCATAGTTGTGGATAGCAATGTGAGGAAGTCATAGTGTAAAGTAAGACATAGTGTAGAGTCAGCTTGTCAGAGCCCTGGAGAGTCAGGACTTGGAGTCAATAGAAATGGCAGGTGATGGGAACCAAGGAAAAAATAGAAGGATTATACGAAGATGTATATCCTTAACAGTTGACCACCACCATTTACTCCTTCACCTTGTAGGTAGGATGTGTTTTAATATTGGCAGAAGTGTCAGTTAATTATTTTCTAAAAAATCGCACTAAGCATGTGGGTAATGGTAGGGAAGCTAATTGTCATTCCAGAACTTAAAATTATAGGTCTAAACTTGCCGACTTTCTCTCAGTTCCTGCTTCAGAGCTTTTGATCATGT
>NW_011889209.1:650281-659046 GCF_000151845.1 Pteropus vampyrus | reverse complement strand
TTGCCTTAGTATGAACAGGAAACTATCATGTTTCTCAGATAAACTCACTCTACCACTCTTGTTGCTGACTTTTAATATATTTTACATTTTATTCAGATTCTCAGAATGCTCCTCACTTTTAGAGTTAGGATATTACCTCTCTTCATACCCTATTTAGAAAAGAGAAGAGAAAACATCAGACAGAAACTCTCTCAAAGTCCATTCTCCCCCCGCAAAAAACCCTTTCTTTTGCATTTTATTTATCTTCTTCATCCTAATAAAGCAAAGAAAAAAACTTTGCCCCGGTTTAAAAAAAATAGCTAATACCTATGAAGCCTTTTCTATGCATCAGTCACTGCACACCTACTATCAAAATGATCATCTCGACAAATTTATAATAAAGGTATCGTTATACTCCTCCTTTTTTCCAGATGAGAAAATTGAGGTGCAAGAGGCTAAATCTCCTCAAGGTTATACAAATATTAAATAGTGAAGATGGACTTGGAAGCTATATAATCTGGCACCAGAGCCCACAGTGTTAACATTAGACTATGTTATTAGTCCCTGCCCAGGCACTCTGTATCTCATATTGTTCAACTTTTCCAAGGATTTTGCTTCTCTACTGATCCTCACTTCTCATATATTCTTTTTCTTTTCTACTAGATTATTCTTACCAGTGTTCAAATTTGATTAAGTAGCTCCCATCTAAAAGCAAACTAAACAAAAACAAAATCAAAATCCCTTGACCTCTGTTCTATAATTGAGCTATTCTATGTAGCTGATCAATCAGCATCATATACTTTATCACAATTCTAAGACTCCGCTAGAATATTAGACAGTAACTTTAAATAAATATAAGATGATAAAAGCAAAGAATACATGATCATAAGCAATGCAATATTTTAACAGATTTCTGGAAGACAGAAAATATTTGGAAGCATAGTTGTGGATAGCAATGTGAGGAAGTCATAGTGTAAAGTAAGACATAGTGTAGAGTCAGCTTGTCAGAGCCCTGGAGAGTCAGGACTTGGAGTCAATAGAAATGGCAGGTGATGGGAACCAAGGAAAAAATAGAAGGATTATACGAAGATGTATATCCTTAATAGTTGACCACCACCATTTACTCCTTCACCTTGTAGGTAGGATGTGTTTTAATATTGGCAGAAGTGTCAGTTAATTATTTTCTAAAAAATCGCACTAAGCATGTGGGTAATGGTAGGGAAGCTAATTGTCATTCCAGAACTTAAAATTATAGGTCTAAACTTGCCGACTTTCTCTCAGTTCCTGCTTCAGAGCTTTTGATCATGTCATTCCCTATGCTTGGAAAATCTCCCTTCAATTTCTTTATAACTACTTATCAACCGTTTTTCAGGTCAGCTTAAAGATCTTTTCCCAGAGAAGTGATCTTGGTCTTCTCTACTTAATTTATTTCTCTGAACAGTGCTGTTTATTTCCTTTGCAACACATCACATGACAAAACTGATTTTTAAATTTAGTTGTTTATTGTTCATCTCTTCTATTAGACTAAAGCCTTTATGAAAGCAGGTTCATGTCTGTTTTATTTCTCCACTATGACCCTCGCATCTGGAATGATGCCTGAATATATTAAGGTAAGATTAGAAATGAAGAGATTGAGAAAGTGTTCTTCAGGAAAGAGAAAAGAAAGAGCAAAGATAGAGATAGAGATTCCTTTTTGTGCATATTGATTATGCACTATCATCTCACATGTTACTAATCATGGTGTAATCAATGATCTTAATAATATATCCTTTTATCTTGGGAGAGTTTAAAGACTGGGGGCAGAGAGGTTTACTCCATATGCATGGGGGTTAGAATCAAAGAAATCAGTTGGGAGGTGATGGAGACAATTGTCAAAGAAGCTTGGTTTTATTATAGGGGGATATGAAACAACTTCAGAGGAGGTAGGAAGAGCTAGGTTCCTGGCACCAAGAAACCAAGAAAGACACTCAGGTGACCAAGGATAAGTTAAGATCTATAAACTTAAGATAAGATCTATAAACTTAAACAAAGATAAGATCTATAAACTTAAACAAAGGGTCAAGGAAAAGCCAAACTAGTAATAACATTAATCTTCTCAGTTAGCCAATATTTAATTTTCAATTAAGCACATTCTAAAAAAAAAAAAAATCAAGAACGAATTTATGCACAGTTACTAGGTCATAGCCTGAAGCTTCTTAAATCCTTTGATGGAAAAAACAATGATCCTAAAGTCCAGGACAAGATTAAAATACCAGGAAGTAATGAAGTGCTTACAATTGCTTCTCAGAGGGCCTTAGGCAGTGGGTCAGACAGTTCTTTACTTTGCCTACTTTTCAACACTGGTATTTTGCATCACCCCATTGCAAAAACAGTTCGATTTCATAGGATATCCTTTGTTCTTCTACTTTTTCCTAGTCTATGGTGGCATGTGACTCAGTGTGGTCAGTGGTCTGTGGTTGTAAGCCTCTCATGGAGGCAGAAGCAGGTAAAAGCTGATGTGCCACCTCTATTCTCTGAGTAATGTCAAGGAGAAGAAAAGAGCTTCCCTGGAGAAGATAGCTTCCCAAATCATGTCACAATTTGCTTGAGTAAAAAACATGTCAGTGTGTGTGTGTGTGTGTGTGTGTGTGTGTGTGTAAATATACTGAGATTTTGTGCTTTGCTTGTGGTGGTAATTATCTTGACTCATATACTACTTTAAGAAATGTCCTAGAGTGTATCTCTCACTATTTCAACCATAAACTGATATTTACTGCTTTAGTTATTTTCTGATGACGATCCGAAAAGTTGGAGATCAACATATTGTGAAGAAGTAAAGCTTTCGTTATTTTTATGTGATGAAAAGGGCAGAGGAGGCCTTGACAGGCTTTGCTAAAAGACTGTTCCTCGGGTCTCGAACTTCCTGCAGCTAGCTCTGCAGGTAAGAGTAGATGTTCCTTAGGAGATGGAAGATCCAAGTCCGAGCCTCATTGAAGCTGGTACACAATATTCCATTCTTTCACAATAAGGGTAGTGGAGCACTTGGTGAGACAGAAGATAGCTTTGGTATCCCCACTCTCTTGTTTCAGTTTGGGTGTGATGAGGCTGTAACCCATGGGGAGAGAGGAGGAAATTCACTAGATACGGTGCACGTGAAAATGAATAAGGTATGAATATCTCTGGAGTCCTTCACTTTCTGTCTTCCTCCCAGAAACATGTAATGTCTCACTTAGACTATCACTTCTATACTCCAAATACTTCAGTGATTTCCCAGCACTTCTCAGATAAATTCCAAACTCCTTCTCGTGACTTATATCACCACAATCACTATGGTCTGATTATGCCTCTTTTCTTGAGGTGCTCTTGGTATACTCTCTATGTAGATAGAGCTGTTCCCCAGCCAGTACATAAGCCTCAGCAGAGATGTATGCCATACTCTTAGCATGGTTCTCAAAAAGTAACTATTGAGTAAATGGATTATATCATCAAAGCTTCCCAAATATGGCACGCTTCTGCTATGTCCTTGCTGTTCCTCCCTGCTTTATCTCATAGCAGTGCTAACCTATGGACATTTCTTAACTCCTGTGCACTGGTGGTCATCTGTCTTTGTATACTTATACCATCTGTACACTACTCCATCAGTGGAGCCTATGAAGCAGTTGCACATTCATATTCTCAGTGCCTCAAAACTGTACCTGTTGTTGACAGGTAGTAGATGCTCGATAAATAAATTTTGAGTAAATCAGACATGAATGGACAGTCAGCCTGTTACAGACTCTGCTTCCTTGAAAAAGATATAATGACAGTCTTTCAATGTGGTAGGCTTTCTGTTCTCTGCACTCCACTTTCGCCGCTGTCCTTCAGCTCCTCACTCAGGCAGGGGGTCCTCTGTCTAAACTAGATTCCTGTCTGTAGCTGTGGAGGTTGCATTTACTTGTGTTTAATGCCCCTGCTTGCCCTACTTGCCCTGCAATGACCTTGTCCTTCTGGTTCCCAAATGTGACTCTAGGCTTTGAACCACCTACTTTGCCTCAATACGAAGTGCCAAGCTAACCTGTCAGCCATAACGTGTTTACCCCATTATTTTGGCCTGATTTTGGACTGGAAATTTTGTCTTGTCCTCAAAATATATGCACACTTGATTTACTGCCTACCTGCTAGTGACTAGCTCATCACTTAGATTAAAACCCCTAACTTTGAGGTATACTCAACTTAGGAGCTGAGTTGCCTTTAATTCTCTATCAGATACAGACCAAATGCTACAGGATTTAGATGAGAGAGTAAAAAAGCATCAACCCCACTCCCCACTTTGATTGCCAAACACACCTCTATTCATTATCTCCAGACCCTAGATTTTTACTCAGACAGCTGCCTCACCATTTCACACAGAGAGCTAAGGGAGAAGATGTTGAGCGCTGCATAAATCCATACCCAATGCAGCAAACATCTTAAAATAGCACATCTTAATCAAGGGCAAAGCACCCTGTGCTCTCCATGAATGTTGGTGCATCGAAATAAAGTAGGTAGTGAGAAAATATAGTTTATCGTATCTGCTCACAGAAAATAAAAATTGCTTCTTTACTTATAATAATTTTCACAAACTCCTAAATCCTAGAACAGTTTCAATTTTTCTTCCCAGAGATAAGGATTAGACTGAGAACTGTCTACTAGGGACAGAGAAATGACAATCATTGACATTTACTGATAAAACCAAGCTTGATTGAAACCCACGGGCTCAGTCCCCTTTACCACTAAGCCTGAGGTCAGAGCTGTTAATAGGAAACCAAGTAGGGTACTAAATTCCCCCCTTTATTCTGCCCAGTCTAACCTCACATCTTTTTATAATGATGAAGAAAGCACCCAAGGGAGAAAAGGAAGCATTAAAAGGAAGATAAACTAAAAGCTGTGATGATTAACAAACTAAAATGAGAGCTTGTTAGAGCTGGATGAAACCCCAGAATCTACTCAATGTATTCTTCCCTTCTCATCCCCGTTTCTAACTTTTTATTGAAGAATATTATAACTACAGAAAAGGACATATATCAAATGCAGAGTTCGGTCAGTTTTTATAAGCTTTACACCCATGTACTCAGCACTCAAATCAAGGCACCAAAATGGCCAGCACTGTAGATTACCCTCCTTGAATTATTTTCTAGTCATGCCCCTCTCAAGGATATCTAACATATCTAGTATATGTTAGTTATGTCCGTTTTGTACTTTATATAAATCGATTGATACAATATGTATTTGTTTATGTCTGGGTTCTTTCCCTCAATACTGTTTGTGAAATTCATTCATATGGTCATGTGTAGTTGTGGATTATTTCTGCTCATTGCAGTTTAGTTACCTTTGGATGAAAATATCACATTGTTTTTATTCTACTGTTGATGGGTATCTCATCATTTTACCTTTAGTGAAATTGAAGTCCAGCAGGTTGCATGGCTGTCTAAAGTTGCATAGTGAGAGTGGTACCCAGCACAAGATGTTCGATTGGACTCCAGCCCAAAGCTCACTGAATTCCACCAAGCTATGTCCCCAACCTCCAACTTTAAGTTTTTCTTACTTGATCTTTTGTGCATATCTATCATATTCTCTTTATACAGAATGGAAACCAAACTTGCCACATGTGCAGAGAGATGCTAATGAAAGCAAGCTTTGTCACTATACTCTTTCCCTGGCAGAGAAACTACAAGTAACAAATCTAGATGTACATACAGTGCACTCCACCAAAAACTGAGGTAATTTTTTTATCTACTCTGAGTGCAATCTGTATTTCTAGATGTATTCACTTGGTGAGGATTTCTCCTATTTGAGTCACTAGCAAAAATTCTCCAGAAAAGCATATGAATTTATTGACTGAAAATAGTCATTCAGACAAAGAATACATCATTTATCTCTACTCTTACCCAGACAGATTAGGAGGCAGTGAAAGTCAATTCAATGCCAAGCAAATGTGGACCTGCTAGAGGAACACAGCTATGTGTGGGTGTCCCCTCTCTGAAGCTCTGCACAATCTTTCCCTTTTATTCTTTTCTCCATCCCCAGCCAATCACTATGCAATCACCAAGGAGCAGTTGATTCCTGATGAGAAGTTTATATTCTAGTTGAACCAGCTGCCCTCTGGCCATGTGCCTTTTATTCCCATCTCACCATTAATTCTCTCTGTCTCTGTCTCTGTCTCTGTCTCTGTCTCTGTCTCTCTGTCTCTGTCTCTGTCTCTCTGTCTCTCTGTCTCTCTGTCTCTCTCTCTCTCCCTCCCTTCCCCCCCGCTTTTTCTTCTCTCTTTGCCCTGGTGTCAGGCCACAGATCTAGGCAGGCTCATTAAAGTACCTTGTGCCCACTTGTTGGAAGGATTCATTGGCAGTCAGGGCTCATGCTATCTCCACTGGAGGAATAACTTGTCCTGAGCTCATTCAGTCATAATCTCAGGAGGAGGTTAGAGCCTTGACTCTGAAAGATGGAGAGAAGAAAGAAGAAGAGAGGGGGAAATGAAACAGCACTTTTTTCCCCTTCTACTTTCTCTATCTTCCTTTTCGAAGCCCAGATCAACCTTTAGGGTGCCTCAGTTAACCCTTGAGAAAAGACCTCTTTGAATTACCAAAAGAAATTGCTGTGCACAGAATTCCTGAACGATTGCATGCTTATTTTTCTGCAGCAGTAAGACACTTTCTCTGCTTGAGTCCTTGGATGTTCACAAGGGCAGGCTTGGAGGGTGAGTAAAATGAGGTCCTTGCCACACCCTCCAGCACTTTGGAACCTCGTTAGTAAAATGGAGTATGTATTCATCTTACCTTTTTGACAAGTTTGTTGTAAGGACAAAGTGAAATAGTATTTCTTAGAGTGATTGAAAGTCTCTTAAAATTATTTATTTTGAGTATAAGAAACATTAAAAAAGAAAAGAGTCCCTTAGTTCCTGAAGAAATTATCACTTTCATGTTTCTATTTATTTGCTTTGACACCATGGCAGTTAGATCAGTAAAATCGAGAAAGCAACTGGAATTAGCATCACGGGCTGAGAAGCCAGCTGCGAGCCTCTGCCGTGACAGAAGAAATTCTGACTATGTTTTGTGTTCAACAGCTTCTGCCCGTACTTGTTCATAAGCAAACCCCCTAAGAAGCTCCTGGAGGGCCCAATGAGAAACTATTATTAATAATTATTGCTTATTATGAAATGTTTACTCTGAATCAGGCATTGTTCTAAGTGTTTTTGGTCCATTATCTCATTTAATCCTCCAACAAGCCTTTGAAGTAATAGCATTATTTATCTTACAAACCATGAAATACACAGAAAATAAGAAAATTTCTGAAATTCTAATTGCTAATAAATGGCTGATCCAGGATTTGACTGTGAACAGTCAGTCCTTCCTAGAATCTGCTCTGTTAAATTTCATGATATTGTAATTACTAAAAGTTAGAGACTCCCATGAAAAATAGAAAATTCATGGTACTTTCACTGGTCTAAGTGGGAAAAAGTTGATTTCTAAAGAAAGTGCTCCCAGTCATTTTTCAGCCTGATGCTTCCCAGGTGTGAATGAAGAATCACCTGGCTTCAAAGCTTCATTGCTGTTAACATCGGCCATTGCCCCAAGTGTCAGATGACCCAGTCCTGTGTTACCTTATACACCTTCAGTCATATATTGCTCTAATTCTTTCACTATACTTCATCTGATACAATCCCTATTAAACATTCCAACTGTTTGCTCTGGATAGTTCTTCATTTAGAAAAATAAATACAAAACAAAATAAGCAACGACCTCCTACTATTTTCTCCTCACTGATTGGTCCTTTCCCTTCTCTGCCTGACTGTCACCCACCTCTCCTCTGAGAACATGGATTCTTTACAGCAGTGGTTTCCAAACTTTTTGGCACCAGGGACAAATGCTCCTACAAGAATCTAATGCCTGAAGATCTGAAGTGGAGCTGGGGCAATGTTGCTAGCACTGGGGAGTGGCTGCAAATACAGATGAAGTTTCGCTACTCCACCCGCTGCTCACCTCCTGCTGTGTGACCCTGTTCCTAACAGGCCACAAATCATTCTAGTCCACAGCCCCGGAGCTGTGGACCCCTGTCTTACAGCATGTATTAGGAGAGATAGTTCATCTTTCTTCAGCCCACGCACTCAGCCAGAGAGAGCGCTCACCTAGGTCCCATGTCCATTTCCAAAATTGTACTCTACTTAAAAGAAAAAAAAGTCTTTGCTGACTTTCTTTGTTGCAACCTTTCCCTCCCATCCATACTATACTGTTGACATTACCCTTGTCAATGTACAAATTTATTTGTACTTGCCAAATTCACTTGAGCATACTTAACTTCACTATAGCATTTGAAGCATGTAACTGTGTTCTGCTTTTAAACCTTGATTCTCTTCTCACTTGTTCTATATGACATTGCTCTCTCCAGTTTCTTTTTATCAGAGATGCAGCTTCTCAATGCCTTTTTGAGCTTGCCTCCTTCCACACACATCTCTTTTGGTTTATTTTGTATTCTCCATGAGTGTTCCCATCCAAAATCATGAGTGCAGCTTTATGCATCAAATATCTCCAGAATCTGAATCTCAAGCCCTAAGGCCTGTTGTGAACTTCAGCAATCTGCTGCACATCTACAGATGAATGCTTCAACAGAACTCAAATGTAATATGTTTGAGTTAGACTTAGAATTTCTCTCAGTTTCCAACTCTAATTGTATCCCCATTCTCCAACACATAGCTAAATTCTGACTCTGTCTTACCTCTAATTTCCTATCTACTATTCTCTTTCTATTTCCTCTTTTACTAAAATCTGTAAACTGGCTTTTCTTTGGAGGTCTCC
>NW_011889209.1:644499-650161 GCF_000151845.1 Pteropus vampyrus | reverse complement strand
GTTTGTTGTAAGGACAAAGTGAAATAGTATTTCTTAGAGTGATTGAAAGTCTCTTAAAATTATTTATTTTGAGTATAAGAAACATTAAAAAAGAAAAGAGTCCCTTAGTTCCTGAAGAAATTATCACTTTCATGTTCCTATTTATTTGCTTTGACACCATGGCAGTTAGATCAGTAAAATCGAGAAAGCAACTGGAATTAGTGTCACGGGCTGAGAAGCCAGCTGCGAGCCTCTGCCGTGACAGAAGAAATTCTGACTATGTTTTGTGTTCAACAGCTTCTGCCCGTACTTGTTCATAAGCAAACCCCCTAAGAAGCTCCTGGAGGGCCCAATGAGAAACTATTATTAATAATTATTGCTTATTATGAAATGTTTACTCTGAATCAGGCATTGTTCTAAGTGTTTTTGGTCCATTATCTCATTTAATCCTCCAACAAGCCTTTGAAGTAATAGCATTATTTATCTTACAAACCATGAAATACACAGAAAATAAGAAAATTTCTGAAATTCTAATTGCTAATAAATGGCTGATCCAGGATTTGACTGTGAACAGTCAGTCCTTCCTAGAATCTGCTCTGTTAAATTTCATGATATTGTAATTACTAAAAGTTAGAGACTCCCATGAAAAATAGAAAATTCATGGTACTTTCACTGGTCTAAGTGGGAAAAAGTTGATTTCTAAAGAAAGTGCTCCCAGTCATTTTTCAGCCTGATGCTTCCCAGGTGTGAATGAAGAATCACCTGGCTTCAAAGCTTCATTGCTGTTAACATCGGCCATTGCCCCAAGTGTCAGATGACCCAGTCCTGTGTTACCTTATACACCTTCAGTCATATATTGCTCTAATTCTTTCACTATACTTCATCTGATACAATCCCTATTAAACATTCCAACTGTTTGCTCTGGATAGTTCTTCATTTAGAAAAATAAATACAAAACAAAATAAGCAACGACCTCCTACTATTTTCTCCTCACTGATTGGTCCTTTCCCTTCTCTGCCTGACTGTCACCCACCTCTCCTCTGAGAACATGGATTCTTTACAGCAGTGGTTTCCAAACTTTTTGGCACCAGGGACAAATGCTCCTACAAGAATCTAATGCCTGAAGATCTGAAGTGGAGCTGGGGCAATGTTGCTAGCACTGGGGAGTGGCTGCAAATACAGATGAAGTTTCGCTACTCCACCCGCTGCTCACCTCCTGCTGTGTGACCCTGTTCCTAACAGGCCACAAATCATTCTAGTCCACAGCCCCGGAGCTGTGGACCCCTGTCTTACAGCATGTATTAGGAGAGATAGTTCATCTTTCTTCAGCCCACGCACTCAGCCAGAGAGAGCGCTCACCTAGGTCCCATGTCCATTTCCAAAATTGTACTCTACTTAAAAGAAAAAAAAGTCTTTGCTGACTTTCTTTGTTGCAACCTTTCCCTCCCATCCATACTATACTGTTGACATTACCCTTGTCAATGTACAAATTTATTTGTACTTGCCAAATTCACTTGAGCATACTTAACTTCACTATAGCATTTGAAGCATGTAACTGTGTTCTGCTTTTAAACCTTGATTCTCTTCTCACTTGTTCTATATGACATTGCTCTCTCCAGTTTCTTTTTATCAGAGATGCAGCTTCTCAATGCCTTTTTGAGCTTGCCTCCTTCCACACACATCTCTTTTGGTTTATTTTGTATTCTCCATGAGTGTTCCCATCCAAAATCATGGGTGCAGCTTTATGCACCAATATCTCCAGAATCTGAATCTCAAGCCCTAAGGCCTGTTGTGAACTTCAGCAATCTGCTGCACATCTACAGATGAATGCTTCAACAGAACTCAAATGTAATATGTTTGAGTTGGACTTAGAATTTCTCTCAGTTTCCAACTCTAATTGTATCCCCATTCTCCAACACATAGCTAAATTCTGACTCTGTCTTACCTCTAATTTCCTATCTACTATTCTCTTTCTATTTCCTCTTTTACTAAAATCTGTAAACTGGCTTTTCTTTGGAGGTCTCCCCTCTTTTTACTACTTTATAAATGCCTCTCAAATATGCCCCAACCTTTCCATCCCCACTGGCACTATTTGAGTTCATACCCTCATATGTCCTGCCTGGATTGCTGTCATGGCTTCTGCTACTGCTACTCTTACTGGGGCAAACTTTTTCAAACATTAATCATCTCTTGCTCAAAACTTTGAAACAGATTCTCAATTGCCTTTAATTTAAAATTCTCAGTATAGAATACAAAGTCCTGTTGACTTTTCCAGTATGATGTCCTGACAATTTTCCTCAAGTACCACATGCTCCAGTGAATGATCATGTTCTACTTGCTATGTCTAGAGTAAAAAAGTCTCTCTTGTACTTCTCTGTCACTGCTATGTCTTCCTTCTTTATATAATGTCCATTTCCTACTCTTCATCTTTTAATTGTCTATCATCCTTCAAGGCTCAGATTATTTTATTCTCTCTTGGAAACATTTCCAAACTTTTCCTAACAGGGTCAGTCCCCACAATCAATATTTACCACTGCCCTACAACTTCCAACTTCCTTCTCGTTTTTTCTTACAGATTGTGACAAGGGCTTAGTCTTGTACCTTCATGTGCTCAGTCTCTAATGCAGTAGTTAGAATTAGAGAAGGAATTGAAATGTGTTTGTAGGAGAAATGAAAAAAGAATCACACTTGGATCCTGATCTCAATTTTGCCATACTGGATACCTATAGTAGACCAGAGACTGTGCTAAGTGCTGTGAAGGATATGATTATGATTAAAGCAGTATTTCTCTTTTTGGAAAAAAAAATTAATAAGGTATTCATATAAGAAACAGGTAAATTATGAGGCAGGATGAAAAAGTATTATGATATATAGCACACACATAAGCCTTGTGTTATGGCTTTTCATTGCTGTGTAACAAAGTACCCCCAAACTTAGTGACTTAAAACAGTTTATTATAACATACTGTTGTGGCTTAGGAGTTGATGCTGGGTTCAATTGGGTTATCTACTCTGTGTGTTGTTGACTGAGTTATTTAGTAGTTCTTGCTTGGGAAATGGGCAAGTCTGGAGGGTTCAAGATAGTTTCACTTCTATCTGGCACTGTGATAGAAATGCCTGTATATCACTATCCGAGAGTAAGCATATCATTATCTCAATCCAGATATCATTATCTAACTCAGATCCAGGAGCAAATGAGGCTCCTGGATGTACTTCTTCAAGTAGAGTTCTTCTCAATCTAAAGACCTAAATACTAAACAGACAAGTCATCTCTTCCCCTCACACCTAAAAGACAATGATTGGGCAGATATAGGATAACCACAATAGGTACTCCAGTTCAGAAAGGGAGAGAATGTAAGGGTCATAGCAATTCTAAAATCCAGTAAGGAGCATGCTGCTAATTCCTTAATTAGGGCCTTAGTTCTCCTCTCTGGGAATAAGTGTCTATGGCTCTGCCCTCTTGAATCTCATTTTTTTCCTTCTGAATCATCCTTCCTTTTATAAGAAATGGTCTGTTTTCAAATGCAAAATTTTCCCAGCTTGCTTCTTGCCCTTAGAAAGTTGTGGACTCATAAGACTCTTTATTTTAAATAGCCTCAGTTCCTTTTAGTCTAAGTTGATCATGCATTTATCAATGTAACCCTCTTAAAAACTTTATGGGTTCCTATAATCTTATTTTATGTAAGTACATTGTTGTCCTTAGCAAAAATCACACTCATAAATCTCTTCAAGTCTGAACTGAAGACTTGAACTGAGAGACTTGGACTGAGAGACAGTGTTCTGTAGGCTAATACCCTTGACATTCTTAGAAACATTTTTCTCTAGTTGGGAGCATCTATAAGATATGCCCCTAAATATTTCTAAAGTCTCAGCAAAAGGTCTTGTAGGCACACACGTTTGATATGATCCTTACCTTGAGACCTTGTTTATTTTTTTAGCCCTTTTTGCTCTAGAGAGGCTGGGAATGAGAAACAGTTCTATTGTAGAATATAACAAGTCCGGGATCTTTTATTTTTTTCCTCTAAATTTTGCTTGAAAATGTTTTACTACATATTCGATTATCTCTATCTTGTTATATGCTGCTTTGAGAAAACAGTTAGCATTTTTGACATTCTGCTTGGAAATTTTCTTAGATAAATCCACCAGTTTATTAGATTCACATGATTTCTTCCACATTACTGTAGAAAACAATATTTTCAGACGTTACCACTATATAACAAGGGTTTCTTTTCATTCTGTCTCCAACAAAATTTCCTCCCTTCTTCCATTTTTCATGAATAGTCTTCTAACTTCTGCTTGCCACCCATCTCAAACCAAACACCATACATTTTAGAATTTTGCCTATCTCAAGTGTGTGTGTGTGGTGTGTATCTATCTATCTATCTATCTATCTATCTATCTATCTATCTATCTATCTATCTATCTATCTAGAGATAGTTTCACTTCTATCTGGCACTGTGATAGAAATGCCTGTATATCACTATCCGAGAGTAAGCATATCATTATCTATAAATCTATATCTATAGAGATATATCTATATATATCTATCTAGATAAAGATAGATAGATAGATAGAGAGAGAGAGAGAGATGATAGATATAGATTTAGATTAGATATAGATATAGATATAGATATAGATATAGATATAGATATAGATATAGATATAGATGATATGGGTATGGATATAGGTATAGGTATAGATATAGACATAATTTTTTATTGTAAGTCTTAGCGACTTAAAATATCAGCCATTTTATTATGTGACCATTTGAATCAAGTATTTAGGTACAGTTCATTTGGTGATTCTTCTGTTCCTCATGGAATAGATTGAGATCATTTAGCGATACTTAGCTGGTGGAGGAGCAGGTCTGGAAAACTTTAATAGTTTCACTCGCATCTCCTAAAACTTTTAGAGGGATGGCTGGAAAGTTGTACTCAACTAGAATTATTGAATACAGAGCCTACATATGGACTCTTCAGCTGACTGGCTAAGAGTCATCTAGCTTTTTCATGGTGTCTTAGTGTTCTAAGAGACTCAGGTGGATGCTTCAAGCTATCTTATGTCCTAGCCTTGTCTCCAAATGTTACTTTCACCACATTATATAAGTCAAATAAGTCACAAAAGCTATCAAAAATTTAAGGTAAGATGAATTCGACTTTACTTCTTAAAAGGAACCATATAAAAAAATTTGCAGCCATCTTTAATTTACTACGTAACATCCTAAAGCTATGGCACTCTATTTTAAAATGCCAACTTAAATCATATACGAAAATTTTACTCCTTTATAACTTCTTCCTCCACATTGTGTTTTGGATGTCACAATTCCACCTTTATTTAGTATGTACCCATTATCATAGATTTATAATTATTTTATACTCTTGTTTTTTAAATTCTGTAGAAGAATAAAAAATGGAATTATAAACTAAAATTACAGTAATACTATTTGTTATATTTGTCTATGTATTTTACCTTTACTGGAGAACTTTATATTTTTATATGGCTTTGAGTTACTGTCTATCATCCTCTCATTTCAATTTGAATGGTTCCCTTTAGCATTTGTAGGTAAAGCCTAGTTGTAATTAACTCCTTTAGCTTTTATTTATCTGTGAAGATATTAACTTCACACTCATTTTTGAAAGAGTTTTGATGAATATAGAATTCTCAGTTGACAGTATTTTTTTTTT
>NW_011889209.1:625022-642414 GCF_000151845.1 Pteropus vampyrus | reverse complement strand
CTTGCCATTCTTATTGTGTGTCCTTGGCTTTCCCATCCTCTAGATAGGGCATTTGATCCTTTTCTTTATTCACTTTATTACTTTGTTTATTCCATTTAATATACTTCTCATCTCAGATAATGTGTTCTTCATTTTAGACTGGTTCCCTTTTATAATTTCCATTTCCATTTTTATGTTTTTTATCTCTTCGTTGAAGTTCTCTACACTTACCAAAAGTTCATTGAGCATCTTTATAACTAGTGTTTAGAACTCTGTATCTGTTAGATTGCTCGACTCCATTATATCTAGATCTCTGTTCTTTTCTTTCATATGGTTTCTGCTCCTTTGTCTTCCCATTTTGGCTGCATTTCCGTGTGTTTCTATGTACTAAGCAAAGCTCCTAAATCTCCCAGTCTTATTAGTATGGATTTGTGAAGTAGATGCCCAGTGGCACAGTCCTGAGAGGAGTTCAGCTGCAGACCAAATTTAGCCCAAGTCTCTATTCCACCGGGGCCATCTGTTAAGATTCAGCAAGCAATCCACAGATGCTGTGCTTATAGTTGCCTCAAAAGGCCACTCCAGAAATCAAGGCCAGCTGGCTCCAGTGGGAGTCTAGGCACTGCTCAGTAAGAAGCACCTGATGCGCTGAGGATACACCTGGATGTGGCTCAGATGGGGATGCGAATTGGGGAAGGCAGGGTTTCAGGGAATCCACGGGGCAGAGCGACCTCTGTTATCCAGTTTGATGATGTCACGGCTATGGTGGCGCTGCGTCCATGCACTGGGAGCAGGGAGGGCTCAGTAGGGAACAATGGACACCACTGGCACTTCTGTACAGAGTGAGTCTCACCTCTACTCTCACTCCAACAATGTCTCCCTATAAGTCCCGAGGGCCACCTGTGTGCAGCCAAATTGGCATTGGTGCTCAGATCGAGCAGGATTGTCACTGTAAAAATCTGCTCATGGATGCAGCCCCTTTAAGAGGTTTCTGCCACTGCTACTGCCGCAGCCTCCATCTCACTCAGCAGCTCGAGAAGGAGCAGCCCCGTGTCCTCAGCTAGTCCTACCTTCTGCCGTTGTAGGGTGATTTCTTGGATTTCTTTCTAGTTGTATGATTTGTTCGTCTAGATCCCAGGTGATTTTTCCTTGCTGCTGCTCCTTATTTCTGTCACAACTTTGATTTGGTCACCAGAGGGATGAACAGAGCTTCTATCATCTATGTCATTTTTTTTCCTCCCCCAAGACAGTTGTTTTAAAGTCTCTGTTTAGTAAGTTTGATATTTGTATTTCATCAGGGACAGTTACTGGAGATTTATTTTGTTCTTTTGAATAGGTCATGTTTTCCTGTTTCTTTGTATGCCTTATGGTCTTATGTTGAAAATTGGTAGACTGGCTTCATGTAGGGGAAGATCTTCACTAGTTATCAGGACTTGTTCTGTGCTTTGGGATCTATCTGAAGGAAGACTTGTCTCCACAGGTCTTTTCTGGACATGTGTCTTCCTTAGGCGTGTGTGTGTGTGTGTGTGTGTGTGTGTGTGTGTGTGTGTGTGTTTTCTTATTCTTCCATATATATGGCCAATTTTAATATCTTAATTTCTCTCAGAATCTTACCCCTACCTCTTCTTGGAGCATTAGCTCTTCAGTTTTACTCAATTTGTAATCTTTTGGTCTAGTTATGATTAGATTGGCAGTCCTCTTGCAGCTTTCACAAGTTGTAGCTTCTTGTAGCTTTGTGTAGCATGAGCTCTGAACTATGCCACCTTTAGCTATATGAGCTCCAAGTTAGGTGACGTAAAAATGTATCCCTCTGGAGCCACCAGACATGTTAGATAGTTGTGAATTATGTATCCTCTGCTCTCTCCAGTTCACAGCAAGGAAGTAGACATTATGTTCCTGGTTCACACAAGTGCCAGACAGGATATGGCGCAAGGAATGGTGAATAGAAATGCCATGATGTTTTCTACTGTTTTAATGGCTTTTTCCTGATTGGGTATTCTCTTGGTTGCTATAGATCTTTGATTTCCCAAACTTCTATAAAGTTATTTTAGCCAGTCTCTAGTTCATTATTTAATCATTTTGTAGGGGAACAAAGCCTTGGAGTTTCCTAGCTCATCATATTGCTAACGTCACTCTCTGTGTTATTATTCCTCAATGGCGCTGTCCTATGGATCATGTTTTGTCTTTTGCTTTTTGTTTTTATCTCAGTACCGTTCATGTTGCTGAGTATACACATTGTTCATCACCTATGACTACTGTATATTATTTCTTAATGTGCATTCAGCACATTTTATTTATGCATTTCTACAACTGAATATACTGTGGTTAATTTTGATTCCTGGTAGCAAACAACATTGCCATAACATAATACCCTTATTTCATCTGGACTTCAGGAAGCACATTTGCAATAGCACTGTTATACACTAGAAATCATATTGGAGGGAACTTTTATGTATTTGTCTTTCCTGGAGATCTGTAGGACTATGGTAAATGCTCTGAGATGATTAGGGAACCTCTGAGTAAATTTAACAGCTATGTTATTGCTGTCCCTATTTTGACTTCTACATCGATATGATACTAGTTTAATTTCATAGAAAATTGGCTGTAGAAATTACAGTGTTTTAGTTTTATTTCAATGCATATACCCACCTAACATGTGTGTGTGAGTCATTAGTGTTCTTGTGATGCCTATTATGTGCCAGGCGCTAGGTAGGTATGGAAGGCTACAGAACCCACTCTGTGGTGATAATTCTATGTGTCCATTTGACAGGGCCATAGAGTCTTCAGATGTTTAGTCATACATTACTTGGGTATGTTTATGAGGGTGCTCTTAGAAGAGGTTAACATTTGAATTGGGAGACTAAGAAAAGCAGATTGTCCTACCTCATGTGGGTGGGCCTCATCTAATCATTTGAAGGCCTAAAGAGAATAAAAAGTCTGACCCTTCAACAAATAAAAGGAAACTCCTCCTGCCTCACTGCCTTGAGCTGGGACATCAGTCTTTTCCTGCCTTAAGGCTTAAACTGAAACATCAGCACCTTTTAGGTGCTGAGACTGCCAACCTTTGGACTAAAACTATACCATCAGTCTTACTAGCTCCTCAGGCCTTCAGACTTAGAATGGAGCTATACCATTAGCTTGCCTAGGTCTCCAGCTTGCTGACTACAGATCTTGGGATTTCTTACCCTTTGTAATAGTGTGAGACAATTCCTTA
Organism: Pteropus vampyrus; assembly: GCF_000151845.1. Lineage (NCBI taxonomy): Eukaryota > Metazoa > Chordata > Mammalia > Chiroptera > Pteropodidae > Pteropus > Pteropus vampyrus. Next base: position 639,224 of record NW_011889209.1, on the reverse strand, counting down.
CATTAAATTAATCTCTCTCTCTCTCTCTCTCTCTCTCTCTCTTTCTCTCACTCTTTCTGCATATGTGTGTGTGTATATGTGTGTGTGTATACACACACACATATGATGACTATATATGTTATAAATATTATATTTAAATTAAATTTAAATATAATATTTGATATATCCTATAGATTCTGTTTCTCTGGAGAGCCCTGACTAATAAACACACTCTTAGCCTTAGCCTACACTGCACCCCTCACCTACCATAAATTCAGGCACAACTCAATCTTCATCAGAGAAACTCATACAGTGGATTTTCCAGTTTAGCACAAAGAGCACGAGTTGTGGAGTCAAAACAAAAACAGGCAAATTTCTTTATCCATTTAGTCTAGTAAAGGAAAATCAACTGAAATAATGTCAAAGTACTCTAGAATAGTACAGTGAAAGACTGGACTAATACAGATAAGGTGCTTTCATCTTATTAAATTTGTAGATATGAACCTTGCACTAAGGTGACAAGAAACTTAACATTTTTTCTTTCTTTAAATTACTTTAATTTCTGTTCTTAGTCTCCTCCTACTAGGCTGGTAAGAATTTCAATATCATTCGTTTTCATGGTTCCTCCAAGTTGGGCAAAGTTCCTATTGTGTATATTTTTCCAAAGCACTGGGCAGGACCTTCTGGCCATTGATCATCAGTTTTACCTGATCTCTTTGAGATGTCAGATGTCTCGGTCCGTGTGGCCCCTTCAGGTCTGCGGGCTCTGGTGCATCTGTGCCTAGGCCTGGGGTCTTTGTCAGGCTAGAAGCCCTGCTGCCGAAGTAATGCCTTTTGTACTTCAAACATCTCCTTTGGACATCTTATCAACTCCCAGGACACTACAGGAAGCTCAGATGGGCACTTACTGCCACAAGGCTCCATATCTCTCTTCTCAACCTCAGTTTTCTCTACTCCTACTTTTTCCTTTCTTAAATATCACTCTTTCTCCCTGGTGTAGATATTTAGCATCACTTTATTGATAAGTATGGGTTTTTAATAGGCAAGAATGATGCTAATGACAGTCTTGAGAAATAGCTTAGTAATGGAATAACTATGAAAGGATATAACTTTACCTGAATAGGCAGGTGGGACAGGGGACACAAAAAACATTAGAACATAGCACAAATATTTCAGAGTAATGAATTTCAATAATTCAATGTATCATGTCACACTGATAAGTCACTGTGTAAGCCAAAGTTGTGGAAAAAACTGCGTAACCTTTTGATAGACCTGAATTTGGATCATAGCACTGTCTCCCACTAGCTGTGTGACCTTGGGTAAGTAACATAATCTCTACGAGCCTGCATTTATTTTTGCAACATGAGAGTTGTTATTTACATCCCAAGAGGATTAGAGGATTTGATGAGATTTTTATGAAATGGCTTGCATTTGATGTAGTGACAGTCACGGAATGGTTCTTCTACCTTTATTAGTTTTCTTGAGTACACTGTCCTGGCATGAGTTAAATGTGAGCAGGTTATCAAACCCTTAGTATTGATTCGAAAGTTTGCAGCACAGGTGGAAGCAAAGCCAACTTTAACAGCTGTACAAAACATTGGTTTCCTGATTGAAGGCAGCAGCTCTCTCTCAGATCTCATGGTGGTGGACAGAGCTATTAATCTGTTCAGTAGTCTCTGACTTCACACAACTGAGATGATGGTCTCTGGTGAGAATACAATGTTATTAAAGCTTTCTGGGCTGAGTCCAGGAGGTATCATTTTTTAAAGCCATTGTATGATTTATTTGAATTAGTGAGGATTGTATTTCGCTAGCATTTCTGAGTCTGGACACTGCTTCTCCACTTGGGTCCCTCTGGATGCCTCCTTTTGAAACCCTCTTATTTAGAGGGGGTGTTGTGCTCATGGCAGACATTTATGTGGGGCCATGGAATCCTCTTCCAGGTCAGATTAGCTAAGAGCTAGAGCTGGTGCTGGAGCAGATAAGAGAACCACAGTGACTCAGGCTGTCACTCAAGCTCCTATGGTATCATCACTAAACATAGCCTGAGGGGAGAAAGGGGAATTAATAAATGTGCTTTATGTGTTGTTCGAAGGAAAATAAACAAATAAAAACGTAATTGGGGATGTTGACTTAGTAGATACTGCTTTGCTTAGTGCTTCAGTGGAATGATTAGACTGCAAATGGTGATTCAGAATTGACTCTTCTAGAGCTGAACCCAGAGGAGTTGAGACCTGAGGAGAGCAGTGTTTTCTGTTTGGTGCCAGATTTTTAGATCCTAGGAAGGCTGCGAGAACTATGAGAGATAGGAAAAGATATATGTCAAAATGATTTGAGAGGTTCAACATCTCCTTTTCCTATCCCCCTTTTGTGTCCTTTTCCCTCTGCCTCATGCCTACCCATTCTTTCTTCCCACATGATAATGACCCCTCTCCCATTAAGGCTACCCAAACACTCACAAGCCAATGCTGGGGGCTGATACTGTCATAGCCTGTAAGCATCACCAATTGAATTAAGCTGGTGTCACCATAAGATGTCAATACCACAAAAGCAAAGCAGGTGAGGATGGGCTGAATGTCTGTGGGAGATAAAGGTGAGGAGGGGACTAATCCAGTTGGGCAGGGAGCTTTTAATAGGCACCATTTGGCCCTACTCTCTGCCAAGTACATTCTGGAGTGAGGAATAAGATAAAGAAAAGGAGATAAAGGAAAAAAAAATCCCTGTACTGGTAGAAAGTAACAGCTGTCTGGGAGATAACATAAGCAAAGAGGTAGAACCTAAGAACTAGTGAGAGTTCTTGAATCCTGTTAAAGTGAATTCGGGCCTCCCAGAGTACTGGGTAGATTAGCTGGCTGACTGCACAGTCTGCTGTGAGCAGTGAAGTCAAGGTGAGACTTGCTAAAGGTTCCCTTGAGTTAGAAACATGGTGTTCAGATCTCATGATGGATGGTACTTTACAAATCACCAGAACCTATCTGAGGCTAAAGTCTCTTAAAGGATTTGGATATTTTCAAAATAAACCTTAGATCTATTTCAAATAGATAGTTTTTATTTCATTATCCAGCTCTGTGAGGCTCTGTCTGTGTGGGTATGGGAACGTATATAAGTATATCTTTGTGAGGGAAAGGATAAGACATAGATTCCACCCCTTTCCCTGCTTCTATGCTTTAGCAACTCATTGTGGGCTACAGGGACTCTCCTGTTTGTTCCTTATCTCCTTGTCAGCCTGGATAACTGAATAGCTCAGATATTGTCCCACCTTTTCAGCTCTGACTCCATCACTTGCAGGCTTCTGAGAAGGAGAGTATCTACAGGATGGAATAGGGAGCAAAGCATTAGTTTGAAAACCAGCAAAGCTGGGTTGTAGATACGTAAGACTCTTACTCTACTTTTCTCATTGGCAAGAGGGTTGAGAGACGGTTCTGACATTTTGTGGTCAGATCACGTCATCAACTACACCAAAGTATTACACTATGTCCATATTGGCTAAAAGGGTGAGATACAACCTTGGGAAAGATACAGTTTGGGTTCAAACTGAGGTTTGACAGGTGGTATAGATGTAGCCACTTAAAGATGAGATCATTAAAATGTCAAAAAGAAAAAGACTGGAGAAAGGAAGATAAGCATATTATCACCTGATTTAATCTAGGGTCAGCAGGTATATGCTTATAGCTCAGTGGACTGTATTATTCAAAAAGAGAAAGTCCTTCCTTTGTCTCTCTATCTTTGTCTCTGTCTCTCTGTCTCTCTCTAACACCTCCCAGGGCCACACCATGTAAAGAGTCAATTACAGCCAACACCATGGAGCTGGTTTCAAGCAGACAGTGCAAGGGCTTCTTAAAAGGAGTTACTGCTATTGTCTGGACAGGTCTCCCTCACCCACCTTCCCTGAGAGTCTGCAAGAGCCTTGAGGACTCAGGGAAGCTGCATATTTACCTTGGCTGAGCATTAGAAGACCCCAGAGGAGCTGGTATTGGATATGCCTAGATAAAAAATTAAAAATTATTTTTGCTTAGAAAAGAAAAAAATAAAATTCTACAAACACACTAAAACCTCCTGGAGTTGTGCTCCTTGCTAATAATGTGTTTGCCCTGAGTTACTTGAGTTAAATTCTTTAGTGATTCTTTGAAGCTGACTATGGGTAAATATATACATGAAAAAAACAGAGAAAAAACTTGATTCTCCCTTTTCACATTCAAATCTTCTTAAACATTATCCAGTGAGGCAGTGTTTTCTTTTCTTTTTTTTCCTTTCTCTCTTAAAATGTTTTAAAAATTAAATTTATTGGGGTGACATTGATTAATAAAATTATATAGGTTTCAAGTATATGCTCAATAATACATTGTTATTCAAGACTTAAGAATGTACGCTATTGTGAATTCTGTTTCTGGAGTCGAACATTGGCCTCACATGTTGTTCCCATCACCCTTTGGCTCTTTGGCCACTGGCTAGGCAGTTAACACCTCTGAAACTCAATTTCCTCACCTGTAAAATGGAGACAATAATGCTTTCCTTACAGTGTAGCAGCAAGGGGTAAAGCAAACACATATGTGACATGTGGAAAGTGGTTCATAATAATGACTTTAATGATAAAGAAATTTGGTCATGTAGGCTCCTTGCAAGGGAGGCAAGGCATGACAATGTCCTCCTACTCCCTGGTCAGTGAGCGAATCTCAGTGGAGATTGGGTTTCAGGAGAGAGTCAGCCCTCTCAGGGAATCAGTGAGCCTCCTTACTACAAAACAGAGGTTAAAGTATGCCCAATATGAGTATAAAATTAAGTTAGAGTTGGGTCTATTGTGGGCCCACTGGAGCCTCAGAGAAAGCTGCCCAAATGTTTCTCACTCTACACACAGCCATTTGGAAAGAATTTTTCTTGAACATGTCTTCCCAGCCCTCTGAGCTCACACACCTCCAGCTCCGGCAGCAGAAGGGAAGGTTGACCTCTCTGGGAAGCTCATGTTCTACTTCTTGAGGAGCAGATGGCAAATAGCAAGTCCTGACTCCTGCTTTTAAGAGACTCAGTTGCTTCCTATTTTACAGCCTGTTGTCCACAAATCTGCAGGCTTTGTAGCTTACCTATTGCTAATTCTTAATCCTCTACTATACATTGGGCATTGTTGACTATTAAAGTCTAAATGATCCCTTAAATATTCCAATGATATAACTTCAGAAGAAAACATATTTGCTGGCAGAGGGAGGCCATTGTCCTTGCAGTCATATTTAAATGATCAGATCTTTTGTCCTGCTGAAGTCTCTAGCATGTTGATTTCTCTCTTTCCTGTCATAAGGTGACTGAGGTGAGGCTTTGTATGAAAAGCAGACATCCTCCTCCCATGGTGGCTGGGGCAGCAGGAGCAAAGCCTGTGTGCTCAGCACCAATTCTGGGCCTTTCTGGGGCCATGGGAAGAGGCAGAGTTCAGCCCAGTGGACCTCAGTCTCCACAGCATGTGGATGTCCAACCCAGACTCCTCTTAACCTCAGAAGGACATGACTGAACAATGCCTCGCCTTGCTGTTTTGCCCACACTTCTGGCCTGGCTCTGAGGTTTCTGGGTCCAATGAGGTGGGAATACCTTTAGACCAGTGTTGTACAAAGTCATAGGGGAAGTGTGAGAGAAATGTGTGCCCCGGTAGGACACTGATATGTGAGAGGGGAAATAAAGTTGACCCCTTTCCCTACTGACACATGGTCTGAAGACATGGTTTGTATGGCTTTTCAGTGTGGTTCCCAGGATAGCACGTCAGTAAAACTACACCTGTCAGCTCAATGACATGTACATGTAATTGACTCTGCCTCCTTCTCTGCTTCACGTTTCTGTTCCTGCTATTGTACTCCCTCATAAAATAATAGCATGTAAACTGCCTGCTTCAGGCTCTGCTTTCTGGAGAACACAAGCTAAGAAATCACCTTACTGTAAATGAGTTGGAATCCTACCAGCTATTCCAGACCATAGTTCCCAAATTCTCAAACTTCTAAAATGGCCCCTGACCTAAGTATTGATGGCATTGACCATCCATAGGTTACCTTGAATTAACTGATGCTCAGTGAACTATCTTTGTGGCCAGGGGCCAGAGGATGCTGGGGCTATCACGCACTATGGTTTCCGATTATCCTACCCAGAACTTCTCCTTTTGGAATATTTTTCTTTGGTTCTATTCCCAAGCTGCCTGCTGACTACACAACTCTGTCCTCTTCAGAGTAGTCCATAATTATCCCTCCACTTACCTGCCTGTGCAGTTAGAGAATTGGGATCATCCTTGGCACCTCCATTATTTTACCTGTTCATTCCTGTACCTAATCTATCACCAAGACTTATCACTTCTTATCCACTTTTCTCCATCTTCACTGCCATCTTCCTAACCCAGCCATCATCTGTTTTAGATACAACGGCCTCTAGATTCATTTTCTCCTATCAACTCTTTCTCCTTCCAGACTATTATTTTCAAAACACAATTAAAATTACCTTAATTCTGCAATTGAAAACCCTTTAGAGGCTGTCCAACATTCTTAGAATTAACTCGACTTTGTTAAAAACATTGTTCAAAACTCAGCATTGATCTGACCTGTCAGCCTCTCTAAATTCAGCTCATACAACATTTTTCTTCACAAATGGTGTGCCTCTTGGTCCTGGAATTTTACACATGCTGTTTCCTCTGGCTAAAAGGCTTTCCCTCTTTCTCCTTTTCTTAGTCCTGCTTTTTTTTAGTACTCAGGGAGAAATCAGTTCCTCTGGAAAGCTGTTACTGATCACCACTCCGAGTCCTTAAGTCTGGATCACACAAGGCTTTTCTCTTTTTATTTTTTAAAATTATTTTTAATTTGTTAATTTATTATTATTATTATTATTTTTTGGTGACAGTGGTTAATGAAATTCAGTAAGTTTCAGCTGTACACTTTAACAGTAAGACATATATATATATATATTGTATTGTCTGTTCCACTCCCATAATTAGATTCCTTTCTGTCACCACATATTTGACACATTTTGCCCTGTCTACCTCCCCCATACCCCCACCCCATACCCACTAGTAACCACTAATCTAGTCCATGTCCATGATTCTCTGTTTGTTTGTCCTGTTCATTTGTTGGTTTTAGGTTTATGTCCCATATATAAGTGATATCATGTGATTTTCAACTTTTTTTGTCTGGCTTATTTTGCTTAGCATGATTATCTTGAGGTCCAAACATGTTGTCACAAACAGCAGTATTTCATTTCTTCTTATAGCTGAGTAATATTCCATTGTATATATGCGCCACAGCTTCTTTAGCCAATCATCTATCATAGGACACATTGGTGGCTTCCACATCCTGGCTACCATGAATAATACTGCTATGAACATCGGTGTGCAAATATCTTTTTGTATATGGGTTTTCAATCTTTGGAGTAAATACCCAGTAGAGGGATTGCTGGATCATATGGTAGATCAATTCTTAGTTTTTTGAGAAACCTCCATACCATTTTCCATAGTGGTTGTACCAATTTGCAGTCCCACCAGCAGTATATGAGGGTTCCTATTTCTCCGCATCCTCTCCAACATTTGTTATTACTTTTCCTGTTGATTATAGCTATTCTAACAGATGTGAGATGGTATCTCATTGTGGTTTTGATTTACATTTCCCTAATAGCTAGTGATGTTGAGCATCTTTTCACTCCATTGTATGGTTTGTTTGTTTGGTTTTTTTTTGTCGAAAATTATTTGCCCATATAAATATGGATTTACTTCTGGGCTCTTGATTCTGTTCCGCTGGTCGATGTGTCTTTTCTGCTAATACTATGCCATTTTGATGACTGTTGTTTTGTAGTCTAATTTGAAATTGGGCAGAGTGATGCCTTTAGCCTCATTCTTTTTTCTCAGGATGGCTCTGGCAATTCGAGGTCTTTTGTTCTTCCATACAAATCGGATGATTTTTTGTTCTTCTTTAAAAAAATGCTGACGGGATTTTGATGGGGATTGCATTAAATCTGTGTAATGCTTTAGGTAATATTGTCATTTTAACTAGGTTGATTCTTCCAATCCAAGAACATGGAATATCTTTGTACCTTCTTCGATTTCTTTTAATAGGGTCTTATAGTTATCATTATATAGATCCTTCACATGTTTTGTTAGATTTGTTTCTAGGTATTTTATTCTTTTTGTTGCAATTGCAAAAGGAATTATTTTTCCCACTTCTTTTTCTGACATTTCATTATTAGAGTATAGGAACGCTATGGATTTTTGAACATTGATTTTGTATCCAGAAACTTTACTGTATTTGTTATTGTTTCTAGAAGTGTTCTTGTGGAGACTATAGGGTTTGCTATATAGAGAATCATGTCATCCACAAATAGCGACAGTTTGACTTCTTCATTTCCTGTTTCGATGCCTTTTATATCTTTCTCTTGCCTTATTGCCTCACTCGGACCTCCAGTGCTATATTGAATAAGAGTGGCGATAGTGGACAGCTTTGCCTTATTCCTGATCTTAGAGGAAAGGTTTTTAGTTTTTCACCATTAAGTATAATGTTGGCTGAGTGTTTCTCATAGATGCCCTTTTTTATGTTAAGGTACTTTCCTTCTGTACCAATTTTATGAAGTGTTTTGATCATAAATGGATTCTGTATCTTGTTGAAGGCTTTTTCTGCATCTATTGCTATGATTATATGATTCTTATTTTTTAATTTGTTTATGTGGTGCATCACATTAATCGATTTGTGTATGTTGAACCGTCCTTGTGCCTCTAGGATGAAGCCCACTTGATCGTGGTGTATGATCTTTTTAATATGTTGCTGTATTCTATTCACTAGTATCTTATTTAAGATTTTTATATCTGTGTTCATGAGAGATATTGGTCTGTAGTTTTCTTTTTTTGTGTTTTCTTTACCAGGTTTTGGTACCAGAGTAATATTGACCTCATAAAATGAGTTGAGAAATATTACCTCTTCTTCGATTTTTTTTGGAAGAGTTTGAACAGAATAGGCATTAAATCTTGTTTGAATGTCTGGTAGAATTCACTGGTGAAGCCATCTGGTCTTGCTCTTTTACTTTTTGGTAGGTTCTTGATGGTTGCTTCAATTTCCATACTACTGATTGTTATATTTAGATTTTCCAGTTCTTGATTCATTCTAGGAAGGCTGTATTTTTCTAAGTACTGATCCATTTCTTCTAGGTTATTAAATTTGGTGTTATATACTTTTTCATAGTATTCTTGTATGATACTTTGTATTTCTGCGATGTCAGTCATAATATCCCCTCTTTGATCTCTGATTTTTTTTATATGTGTTCTTTTTCTTTTGTCTCTAGTGTCAATTTTATTAACTTTCTCAAAGAACCAGCTCTTTGCTGCATTTATTTTTTTTTATTGCTCTTTTGTTTTCAATTTCATTTATTTCTGCTCTAATTTTGATTATTTCTTTTCTTCTGTTGACTTTAGGCTTCTTTTGTTTTTCCTTTTCTAGTTTTTTAAGATAAAGTGTTAGGTTGTTTATTTGGGCTTGTTCTTGTTTTTGTAGGTAGGCCTGTAATGATATGAACTTTTTTCTTATGACTACTTTTGCTGTGTCCCAAAAGTTTTGATATGTTGTACTATCATTATCATTCATTTCTATGTAACACTTGATCTCTATTTTAACTTCTTCTGTGACCCAGTCATTTTTCAATAGCATGTTGTTTAATCTCCATGTATTTGTGTTTCTTCCTGCTTTCTTTTTACAGTTGATCTCCAGCTTCAAAGCATTAAGATCGGAGAATATGGTTGGTATGATTTCAACTCTTTTATATTTACTGAGGCTATTTCTGTGTCCTAGTATGTGGTCAATCCTTGAGAATATTCCATGTGCACTAGAGAAGAATGTATAAGCAGCTGTTTTAGGATGAAAGGCTCAGTAAGTATCAATTATGTCCAGTTGGTCTAATGTATCATTTAAGGATGTGATTTCCTTATTGATTTTCTGTTTCAATGATCTGTCCATATCTGATAGTGAGATATTTAGGTCTCCTGCTACAATAGAGTTTTGATTTGTTTCTCTCTTTAGTTTTTAGTAATCACATTATATATTTCGGGACTCCTCGATTGGGAGCTTAGATATTAAGAAGTGTTGTTATGTCTTCTTGCTTGGGGCATGATTCCCTTTATCATTATGAAGTGTCCTTCAGTATCTTTCTTTGCCTTTTTTAGTTTGAAATCTATTTTGTCTGATATTAGTACCACTACTCCTACTTTTCTCTGAATGTCATTTGCTTGAAATATCATTTTCCACACTTTCACTTTGAGTCTATATTTGTCTTTGGAGCTGAAATGTGTCTCCTGGAGGCACCATATGGTTAGGTTTCATTATTTGATCCAATCTACAACTCTGTAACTTTTTATTGGTGAGTTCAGTCCATTTACATTTATGGTGATTATTGAAATATGAGATCTTCTTATAGTCATTTTATCTTTTGCTTTCTGGTATTCCATTGCTTCCTTGTCCTTTTGTGTCTGTTTTTTTGTTTGTTTGTTTGTTTTGTGGCTTTTGTGGATTTTCCCTCTGGTCATTCTTGTTTTGTTATATACTTCAGTTCTGAATCTTTAGTGTATGGTTACCATTATGAATATGTAAATAATAGTTATATACATACTGTCAACCATTTTCTTCTGTTCGTGTCTTATCTCTATTTCCCTTTGCGAATTTAAATCGCTGAATCTTCCCCTTTTCAGTCATTGTTGTCTCAATTTGTCCCTATATATGCTGAACATTCATTACTATCTTGCTATAGCAAATCTCTTCTTATCGTTTAAGCTTATAATGCCCTGTTTAGTAAGGGTTGCACTCCTCTGCTTCTATTTGCCTGATAGTCACCTTACTCCTAATTATTTATTTTTTTGGTCATTTTGTTTTAGAAAAGCTAACACCTTTCAGTATTTCCTATAATGCAGGCCTTGTAGTGGAGAATTCCCTCATATTTTGTATGTCTGTAAAGGTCTTTATTTCTCCTTCATATCTAAAGGAGAGCTTTGCTGAATACATTATTCTTGGCTGGTAGTTTCTTTCATTTAATAGTTTGAATATTTGATTCCATTCTTTTCTTGCTTGTAAGGTTTGCGGTGAGAAGTCTGACAATAATTTAATGGGTTTTCCTTTATAGGTTACCGTCTTCTTTTCCCTGGCTGCCCCGAGAATTCTTTCTTTTTCATTGATTTTTGATAATTTTAATACAATGTGTCTTGGAGAAGGCCTTTTTGGGTTGAGATAATTCTGTGTTCTGTTGACTTCTTGAATTCCAAGGTCCAGTTCATTCTTTAGAATTGGGAAGATCTTGTCAATTATTTGTCTGAAAATGCTTTCTGATCCTGGATCCTTTTCCTCTCCTTCTGGAATATCCATTATTCTTATGTTTCCTCTCCTGATGATGTCAGCTAGTTCTGGTATTTCTCTTTCATTCTTTGATTTCTCTCTCCTTCCTTTTGATTTATTTCTAGATTTCTGTCTTTGATATCATTGATCTTTTCCTCCTTTTGGTTGACTCTATTACTCAAGCTTGCTATTTCATTTTTCATCTCTTTTAGTGTGTTCTTCCTCTCCAGAAGTTCTATTTTGTTCTGTTTGAGTGTTTCAATCTCCTTATTGAAGAACTCATTCTGCTCAACTAGTTGTTTTTTCAGTTCCTGAAATTGTTGATGTGAATTGTTTTGGATCTCATTGAATTTTTTCAGAAGTACCATCCTGAATTCTTCATTTAAATTGCATATTTCTATGTCTGTAAGCTTATTTTCTCTGGAGATTTTTCTCTTTCTTTCTGAAGATTTTTTCTCTTTCTTTCCAAATTGCCTTGTCACCTTGGTTGTTCATGTTGTTTAATGGACTATTTCTCTGCCTGTGCATTAATAGAAATGCATTCTGCTTTTTTTTCCCAGAAAGATTTATTATTTATTATATAAAGGTCTCTCTTTAGCCTGTTGCAAGGAAGGTGCTTTTCTTTTGGGTTCCCGTAGGTGGTGTCTAAGCCTCTTGGATCCCTGCTTTATATAACATCTTAATAATACCTTTTTTTCTTGTAGATATTCAATTACACTCACTATCCTCTGTCTCAGTCTCTGTCAGTGTTGGCAATAGTTTCAGTAGTGTTTGCTCATATCTTCCTTTACAGGATATGTTGGGAGAGGCCTTCTGGGTTAAGGAAGGGGCTGCGGCTCAGCCTTGTGTTTTGCAACCATGGCTGATAATAATTAACTGTTGTTTCTCTGCTGTCCCTACTTCTCTGCCATCCCCACTTCTCTGCGTTTTGTCCAGACCCCTGAAGCTGTGTGGGGATGATAGCTTTTTCAGGTAAGGCTGTTCAGGGAACTTGCCACACCTTCTCCCCTCTTTCTTTCTCCTGCTGGGACCTCTGGCTGCAAGAGACAGCTTCTTTGTTTCTTCCAGTCTACTGCCTGACACCTGGAGTTCTGACCTGTGTTAGCTCTTATGAGCAGATACAATGCTTAGAGGTGCTTGTGTGCATTTTGGGTGTCTTTTGTTGAATTTTAGATGTTCAGCTTATTGTCGTTCAAGGGGAGAGGTCTGGGGACATCTCTTACTATACCATGTTTCTGACAGGAATCCCTCACACAAAGCTTTTAAATATAAGTGTACTTTTCCTTTACTGTTGTATTAGTCAAGACTCTCCAGAGAAACAGAACCAGTGGAACATAAAAGGATATTTATTTCGTGTAATTAGTTCATGAAAATATCAAGTCCGATGAGTCCCATGGTCTGCTGTCTGCAAGCAGGAGACCCAGGAAAACCGGAGGTATAATTCAGTCCGAGTTTAAAGGCCTGAGGACTGGGAGAACAGATAATACAAATTATACTCTTAGGGCAGAAGATGAGATTAAATATGCCATCTCAATAATAAAGCTTATAAAAAGGGCAAAATCCTCTTCTGCATTTTGTTGTAGTTCTATTCATGCCCTCAATGGATTGAATGATGCCCACCCACATCAAAGAAACAATCTGCTAAGTCAAAAGAATCAAATGCTAATCTCATCTGGAAATACCTGTACAGGCACATTTTATAATAATGTTTAACCAGATATCTGGACATCCCCTGATTCAGTCAAGCTGATACATAAACTTAACTATCATCAAAGTTTTTATGATTATTTTGATTATATATTTATGTATGACCATTGGTTTGTTTAATGTTTCTCTTTACTAAACTAGTAGCTTCATAAAAGCAGGTACAGATATGTTTGATTTATCACCTCAGCCATAATAGGCACACAATAAATAATTTATAGATGATGCATTGATTAATTAATGAATACTTTATAGCAGTGCTCCTCAAAAGTGTGGTCTATGAACCAATGCTGATCTATAAACTGTTATTAATCTGTGAAAAAATAAGTATGGAAATTAAAAATAAGTGTTCAGAGGTATTGAAGTAATTTGAGAGATTAATTGTATATTTGTTGAATCTAATAATAATAAAAAGGCATTTCCATTCTGTGTGTAATTTTTCTGGTAATTTATTTCTATTCTATTTTACAAATGCATTAGTCCACAACAGATTTAAAAAAAAAAAACCTTCTTTCACCACAGATAGTGTGAGTGGGGCTAATTTAGAATATTGCTACATTATTAAAAGTGTTTAAAGACAACTTTAAAATAATCAAATAAATATTTGTAAAATAACGATGATCATAATAATGATGATGATCATAAAATAAGTAGATAAGGACCAGACAACAAAACAACTTGATTAATTTTAATTATGTATGGGAATACATTTTTGGGGAAAAGTCTGATAGTAATTTTTTAAAGTTTATTGGGGTAACATTGGTTAATACAATTATATAATCTTCGAGTATACATTATAATCTCACATCTGTATATTCTATTGTGCATTTACCACCCAAAGTCCAGTTTCCTTCAGCTACCATATATTTGATCCCTTTTACCCACTTCACTCTCCCCCTATTCCCCTATTTCTGACCCCCTTTACCCCGTCTACCTCCCCCCTCTTCCTCCGCCTTTATCCTCTAGTAACCACTGGTCTATAGTCCATGTCCATGAGTCTCTATTTGTTTGTCCTGTTCATTTGTTGCTTTTAAGTTTATATCCCAATATATTTGCAACCAACACCTCTGATAAGGGCCTAATATCCAAAATATACAAAGAACTCATACAACTCAATAACAAGAAAAAAACAAATGATCTAATCACAAAATGGGCAGAGGACCTGAACAGACACTTTTCCATAGAGGACATATAAATGGCCAAC
>NW_011889209.1:621340-624875 GCF_000151845.1 Pteropus vampyrus | reverse complement strand
AACCCTCATATACTGCTGGTGAGACTGCAAATTGGTACAGCCATTATGGAAAACAGTATGGAGGTTCCTCAAAAAACTAAGAATTGATCTACCATATGATCCAGCAATCCCTCTATTGGGTATTTACTGCAAAATCTTGAAAACCCATATCCAAAAAGATATTTGCACGCCGATATTCATAGCAACATTATTCATGGTGGCCAGGACATGGAAGCAACCGAAGTGTCCTACAATAAATGATTGGCTAAAGAAGCTGTGGCATATATATATACGATAGTAGTAATTTTTTAAAGAAAAAATCATTTTTAGTTGTTTTAAGTATATACTTGAACACTAATATGAAAATTTGCTTTTATTATGTAGTGTCAGAAAAGTTTTTCCTACATGAATAGATGGTATGTTTATTTTGAAAATGCTGAGATACATAAATTTCAGTTTTTCCCTTTTTGCTGTGCTGCCCAGAAATTTGATATTATATTTATTACTCAATTCTAATATCTCTATTGGCTTTTTAAATTAGTATGTTTATTGTATACTGATTTTTATAACATAGTTTTAAATTTTACTTAGAATGTATTACATCTGTGTATTTAACTTTGTTACTCTTAAAACAACACTTTTATTGCCATCTTACAGAGATATAATTCTTGCACCAAAAATTCACCCTTTTAAAGTGTGCAAGGTCATGGCTTGTAATATATTCACAGTGTGTGACCAGCACTACCATGTAATTTTAGAACATTTTTATTTCACCAAAAAGAATCTTTATACCCTTCAGCATTCACTTCACAGTTCCTCCCCTCTTAGACCCTGGTAATCATTAATCAGCTTTCAGTTTGTATGGATTTTGCTGGATATTCTGAAAATTTTATTTACATCGAATTTTATAAAATGTGGTCTTTTGTAACTTGTTTCTTTGATTTAGCATGTTTTTATGGTTCATTTGGTTTGTAGCATGTGTCAGCACTTCATTAATTTTATTGTATGGATATACCATTTTCTGTATTCATCATTTATTTTACATTTGAATTATTTCCACTTTTAGGTTATTATAGAACAATGCTGGTAGGAATATTCATGTACAAATTTCTGTGTAAATATATATTTTCATTTCTTTTAGGTATATACATAGTAGTGAAATTACTGAGTCATATGGTAACTCTACATAGTTATGATATTATTGACTATATCCCTATGCTGCATATTATAGCCTCATGGCTTACTTCATAACTGGAAATTTGTATGCCTAATCCCCTTTCCCTTTTCTGCCTGTCACCTTCAACCCCCTCCCCCCTGACAAACATATGTTTGCTGTCTTATCTGTTTGTTTCTGCTTCATTTTATTTGTTCTTTTTTTGTTTGTTTGTTTTATATATTTCATGTATAAATTAAATCTTAAGGTATTTGTCTTTCTCTGTCCAACTTATTTCACTGAACAAAATACTCTCTAGGTCCACCCATGTTATTGCAAATATCAAGAATTCATTCTTTTTATGATTGAGGAATATTCCATCTTCTTTATCCATTCTTCTATACATGGGTACATAGATTTCTTCCTTACCTTAGCTATTGTAAACAATAATGGAATGAACATAGGGATACATACATCTTTTTGAATTATTGTTTTTGTTTTCTTCAGATAAATACTAAGAAGTGTTATTGCTGGGTTATATAGCACTATTTTTAATTTTTTGAGGAATCTCTATACTGTTTAACATAGTGGCTGCAGTAACTTCCAATCTCACCAACAATGCAGAAGGGTTCCCTTCTCTCTACATTCTTACCAGCACTTTTTATTTGTTGATTTTTTTGATGATAGTAATTCTAACAGGTATGAGACAGTATCTCATTGTGGTTTTGATTTGCATTTCTTTGATGATTAGTGATGTTGAGCATATTTTCAGGAATCCGTTGACCACCTATATGTTTTCCTTGGAGAAATATTTATTCAGGTTCTCTGCCCAGTTTTTAATTGGATTTTTTGTTATTTGACGTTGAGGCATGAGTTCTTTACATATTTTGGATTAACTGCTTATTGGATACATCATATGCAAACATCTTTCATTCAGTAGATTGTCTTTTTGTCTTGTTAATTGTTTACTTTGCTGTGCAGAAACTTATTAGTTTGATGTAGTCTCATTTGATTATTTTTTCTTATGCTGCACTGGCCTGAAGAAATATATCTAAAAATGCTAAACACAATGACAAAGTGTTTGCTGTCTATGTTTCCTTCTTGGAGTTTTTTGGTTTCAGGTCTTACATTTAAGTCTTTATTCCATTGTGAGTTTATTTTTGTATATGGTATAAGAAAGTAGTCCAATTTTATATTTTCTCATGTATATGTCCAGATTTCCTCACAGTGTTTATTGAAAAGACTGTCTTTATCCCCATTGTATATCCTTAACCCCTTTGTTGTAGATTAAATAACTATGTAAGCAAAATTTTATTTCTGTGCTCTCTAGTCTATTTCTTTGATCTATGTGTCTATTTTTATGCCAATAACATACTGTTTTGATTATTATAGCCTGTGGTATAGCTTGAAATCAGGGAGTCTAATACCTCTCACTTTATTCTTTCTCAAGGTTTTTCAGCTATTTAGGGTGTTTTGTGGTCCATATAAATTTTAGGATTAGTTCTTCTAGTTCTAGGAAGAATGCCATTGGTATTTTAATAGGAATGACATTGAATCTATATATTACTTTAGGTAGTAAAAACATTTAACAATATTAATTTTTCCAATCCATGATCATTATATATCTTTTCATTTATTTGTATCCTCTTCAATTTCTTTCTCCACTGTCTTATAGTTTTTAAAGTACAGGCCTTTCATCTCATTTGTTGGATTTATTCATAGATATTTTATGTGTTTTGATGTAATTGTAAATGGATTTGTTTTCTTAATTTTTTCTTTTGATTGTTATTGTTGGATAGGAATGAAACAGATTTCTGTATATTGATTTTGTATCCTGCAACCTTACTGAATTCATTTATTGTTTCTAATAGTTTTTTGGTGGGGTTTTAGGGTTTTCTAGATATAGTATCATATCATCTGAAAAAAGTAAGAGTTTTATTTTTTTCTTATTGATTTGAATGCCTTTTATTTTTTCTTGTCTGATTGCTGTGGCTAGTACTTCCAACACTATGCTGAATAGAAGTTGTGATAGTGGATATCCTTTGTTAAAACATTTTATTGTAATTAGATGTTTAGTTTTGTTGGATGCTTTTTCTGCATTTATTGAGATCATCATATAATTTTTATTATTCATTTTGGTGAGATGATATATTATGTTAATTGATTTATGGATATTGAACCATCTTTCCATGTCTGTGACAAATTCCCTTTGGTCATGTTGTATAATCCTTTTACTGTATTGTCAAATCCAGTTTGCTAATATTTTACTGAGAATTTTTGCATCTATGGTCACCAAGGATATTTGCCTGTAATTTTCGTTTCTTTCTTTCTTTCTTTTGTCCTTCCTTCCTTCCTTCCTTCCTTCCTTCCTTCCTTCCTTCCTTCCTTCCTTCCTTCCTTCCT
>NW_011889209.1:589944-621169 GCF_000151845.1 Pteropus vampyrus | reverse complement strand
TATCAAGGTAATTAATGCTGGTTTCACAGGGTAAGTATGAAAGCATTCTTTTCTCTTTGATTTTTTTTTGGAATAATTTAAGAAGGATAGGTATTAATTCTCATTTAAATGTTTGATAGAATTTATTTATGAAGCCATCTGGTATTGGACTTTTGTTTATTGGAAGTTTTTAAATTACTGCTTCAATTTCATTGTTAAAATTTATTTAGATGTTTTATTTATTCTTAATTCAGTCTTGGTAAGTCATATACTTCTAGATATTTATTTATTTCCTACAGATTGTCAAATTTATTAGCATGTAATTGTTCATAATATTATTTAATGATCCTTTGTATTTCTGTGGTGTTAGTTGTAATTTCTCTTCGTTCATTTATAATTTTGTTCATTTGGTCTTTTTCTTGATGAATTTGGCTAAAAGTTTGTCAGTTTTGTTTATCTTTTTCTTTATTTTGTTTATCACTTCAAAGAACCAGCTCTTATTGATATTTTCTTTTGTACTAAACAACTGATGCCAGCCAGCAGCAGAAGTGAGGATACACCACCATTCCCTCCATGGAACCAATAACACAGGTCGTGTAGTATGCCTGGCAGCTAGAGATAATTGTCTGAGCACAGTAGGCACTGGAATGGAGCAGGGCTTATGTCATTCAAAGCAGTTTCAGTGCAGAGTTTCCTTTAATAAAGGTGGATTAACGTGGAAGTTGAGGACCCTAAGCAGTCTGAGATAACTCTCCATCAAGGTCAACCTCTGTGCAGTGGCCATTGCTCAAGGTATCAAACACATGTTCACTGCCTGGGGCCAGTGGCACATGGCCTAGGGGAACACAGGCCCCAGGTAGAGGAATTATTGCATCCAATTGTGGATGCACAAGAGGGCCAGGCCAAGGCACCACAGTTTTTAAGTGATAGGATTAAAATATTCCAATTACAAAAAGGTTTGCAATGAATTAAACAGTTTTTTAAATTAAAAAAAAAAAAAGAAAAACTAACTAAACAACCAATGGATCGAAGAGGAAATCAAAGAGGAAATTAAAAACTACTTTGAGACAAATGAAAATGAAAACACAACTTTTCAAAATTTATGGGAAACAGCAAAATCAGTTCTAAGAAAGTTTATATATATATATATATATACATATATATATATACACATATATATATGTGTATGTGTATATATATATATATTTTTTCTAGTTTCTTGTAATAGACATATATATATATGTCTATTACAAGAAACTAGAAAAATCCTAAAGAAATAACCTAACTTTACACATAAAGCATCTAGAAAAAGAAAAAACAAAACCCAAAACTAACAGAAGGAAATAATTAAGATCAGAGTGGAAACAAATAAGAGGTTTTAAAAAATAATTGAAAATAGCAATCAAACTAAGAGCTTGTTTGAAGAGATATTTCTTTAAAAACATATATAGGTGTTTACAACCATAACTTTTCCTCTAATCACTTTATTTTCTCTGTCCCAGAAGTTTTAGTATATTGTGCTTTTGTTTCACTTATCTCAAACTATTTTATAATTCTCATTGTGATTTATTATTTGACCCATGGTATCTTAGAGAGTATGTTTTTTAATTTCCAAATATTTGGGTTAAAAAATTTTTTTTTTTCTTTTATTGATTAGTTTTTTGTTCCCTTTTTTTTTGGGGGGGGGAAGGAAACATACTTTGCATAATTCCATAACCTTATTAAGGCTTGTTTCATAGCCTACATATAATATATTGTAGACAATATCCCACATGCACTTGAGAATTTTTATTTTTCTGTTGTTGAGTGGAGTGTTCTACATCTAGATACACATTGGGTTTATCTAGAGTATAGTGTTATTAAAAGATTCTATTTCCTTTATGATATGGTTTTTGTTTTTTTCTGTCCATTTTTGAAAGTGGGATATTGAAGTCTCAGACTATCTTCATTAATTACCTTTTTCTCCATCAAATTTTGAAAGTTTTTTTTTTAATGTATTTCCTTCATTAATCTCCTGGTATGTAAGTGTTTTTTTTTTTTAAACAAATTCTGATACATTGACCATTTAATTGTTATAAAATGTTATTTTTCTCTTGTTGGGAAAATTTCCTGAGGTGTACTGGATCCAACTTTCAAGGGAGGGTGGGGCTGAGAGACTGAAAAAAGATTCTGACAACTCCAGAAATAAATAAGGAGTTTATTAAAGGAATTTATGGGTAGAGTCTTAGGCATCATCAAGACTGTAGATCTCTACACCCAATAAGGGATGGGGGCTTGATATATATAGCTTTCAGGAACACAGGTGGCTTATAGCCAAATGACACCTGCTATTAAAAACTGCATATTCCAAAGCAGTAAACAACTTAATGGGCCTGCTTATCTGTGTGAGAACTTTTCTTTCAGATGTCAGGGGCCTACCCCTCCCTCTCTCCTTCTGTGACTCACATTATGACTATATTGATATACTTGATAGACAAATCTCTGAGGCTCTCTTCATTTTCCTTTGTTCTCTTTGTATTTTGTTTCTCAAATTTATCTCAATTGACCTACTTAAAAATTTTTCCTTCTGTCAACTTAAGTCTGCTTTAGAGTCCCCCAAATGAATTTTTAATTTCAGTTATTATACTTTTAATTCTAGAAATACTCTTATTTTAATAATCTTTACTTCCTTATTGATACTCTCTATTTGGTGAGACACTGTTTAATTTTTTACTGTAGTAAAATATAAATAATATTTATCATTTAACCATTTGTAAGTGTATAATTCAGTAGCATTAAATACATTTACAATGTTGTGTAACTATCACCACTAATTATACCCAAAACTTTTTCATCACTCTCAACATAAACTCTACTCATTAAATAATAACTCTTCCTCCTTCCTTTCCCACAGCCCTTGTTAACATCTATTCTATTTTCTGTCTCTATAATTTTGCCTGTTCTAAATACCTCATGTAAATGGAATCTTACAATAATTTTTCTTCTGTGGCCTATTTCATTTTCTGTAAGATTTTTAAGGTCTTCCAATGCTATAGCTTACATCAAAATTTCATTCTTATTGTAAGGCCAAATATTTCATTGTAGGTATATACCACATTTTGTTTATCCATTAGTCTTTTTTGATGGACACTGTGTTGTTCCTACCTTTTTGTTATAGTAAATAATGCTGCAATAAACATTAGTGTACAAATATCTTAGTCTACGCTTTCAATTCATTTACATATACACTTAATAGTGTAATTGCTAAGTCAAATGGTAGTTTTGTCTAACTTTTTGAAAAACTGCCAAGCTCTTTTCCTTGATGGCTATACCATTTTACTTACCCACCAGCAACATTTTAGTATTTTATTTTTTCTACTTCTTCTCTAGAACTTGTTACTTTTACTTTTTAAAAAAAAAAAAAAATTATTCTATTTACTCCAGTACATATGGCATGGTATCTTATCATGGGTTTGATATGCATTTCCCTAATGACTAATCATGCTGGGTATCTTTTCATGTATTTATTGTCAATCATATAACTTCTTTGGAAAAATGTCTGTTCAAGCCCCTTGCATATTTTGAATTGGGCTGGTTCTTTCTTTGTTTTTAAGTTATAGGAGTTCCTTATATAGTCTAGATATTAATCTATTATCATGTAAATAATTAGCAAATTGATCTCCATTTTGTAGGTTGTTTTTTTTTCTTTCTTGAGAATGCCATTGGATGCACAAAAATTCTTAATATTAGTGAAGTCTAAGTTATCTATATCTTCTTTTGTTTCCCAAGATTTTGGTATCATATCCATGAAAACATTGCCAAATATAATGTTATAAAGATTTCCCGCAGTTGTTTCTTCTTAGAGTTTCATTATAATATTAGGTCTTAAGTTTGGATCTTTGATCTATTTTGAGTTAATGTTTGTATAAGGTATAAAGGAAAGGGACAACTTCATTCTTTTGTATGCTTATGTAGTTTTCCCAGCACTGTTCATTAAGAAGACTGTCCTTTACTCATTGAATAATCTTGGCAACCTTGTTGAAAATCAATGGACCATGTATGTGAGGGTTTATTTCTGGAATTTTTATTCTATTCCATTTTTATGTATCAGTTCTTATGCCAGTAACCTATTGTTTTAATTACTGTAGCTTTATAGTAAATTTTGAAGTAGAGAAGTGTGAATTTATTATTGTTTTGGAAAACTGTTTTGTTTACTCAAAATTCCTTGCAATTTATTTGAATTTAAGAATTGACTTTTCCATTTCTGTGAAAAAACTATTGGATTTTTGATAAAGGTTGTAAATGTGTAGATCACTTTGGGTAGCACTGGCATGTTAATGCTCTTAGGTTTTTCTATACATGAACGTAAGATGCTTTTCCATTCGTTTGTGTCTTCTTTATTATTATTAGTAGTAGTAATGTTTTACAGTTTTCAGCATATAAGTCTTTTACCTCCTTGGCTAGATTTATTCTGATGTATGTGATACTTTTATATTCTATTATAAATGCAATTGTTTTCTTATTTTCCTTTTTAGATTATTCAGTGGTGATGTAGAGAAACATAACTTATTTTTATGTGCTGATCTTATACCCTGCAAGTTTGATGAATTTGTTTAATAGCTGTAGTAGTTTTCCTGTGGATTCTTGGAATGTTCTATTTTGTGGGAAAATGTCATCTGTGAATAGAGATAGTTTTACAGCTTTCTTTGCACTTTGGTTGTTTTTCATTTATTTTCTTGCCCAATAATTAGAACTTTAGGTACAATGTTAAAAAACAGCAATGAGATTGACATCCTTGTCTTGTTCCTAACCTTAAAGGAAAAGCTTTCAGTCTTTTAACATTTAGTATAATGTTAGTTGTGGTTTTATTAATATACTCTTTATCATTTTGAAAGAATTTCCCTTTCTTCAGTTTTCTGAGATTTTTATTATTAAAGTATATCAGATGCTGTCATGTTTTCCTCTGCATCATTTGAGGTTATCATGTGTTTTTAAAATTTTTCGTTCTACTAATGTGATGCATTACATTTGTTGAGTTTTGGATGCAAATCACCTTTGCATTCTGGGGTAAAGTCCACTTGGTCATAGTAAAAAATCATTTTAATATGCTGGCGGGTGTGATTCGCTAATAATTTGTTGAACATTTTTGCATCTATATTCATAATGACCATTGATCTACAATTTTCTTGTGATATTTTTGTCCGGTTTTAATTTCAGTGTAATGCTAGCCTTATAGAATGAGTTAGAATGTATTCCCTCCTCTTCGACATTCTGGAAGAGTTTAAGAAAGATCATTGTTAATTCTTCTTTAAATATTTGGCAGAATTAATTTGGTACAGAAGTTTTAATGATTGGAAAGTTTTCTATTAATCTTTCAATCTTTTTACTAGATATAGTTCTGTTTAGATTTTGTATTTGTTCATGATTCAGTCTTGGTATCTGTGTATTTCTAAGAATTTTATGACTATACAGATTCATCATTTGTTATTGTACGATTGTTCATTGTGTATTTTTATACATTTTATATTTCTATAAAATTGATTGTGATGTTTCTTCTTTCATGTTCTCAAGCTAAAGATTGCCAATTTTGTTGATATTTTCAAAGAACCAACTATTGGTTTTGTTGGTTCTTTCTATTATTTTTTTCTATTGCCTACTTTTTTTTTGCTTTTGTTTTAATCTTTTAAAAAATTTATTTATTTATTTTATTTATGGTGACATTGGTTAACGAAATCCAATAAGTTTAAGCTGTACACTTTAACAGTAAGGCATATATATATATATATATATATATATATATATATATATATATATATTTACACTGTGTGTTCACCTCTCATAGTTAGATTTCTTTCTGTCACCACATATTTGACCCTATTTACCTCATCTACCTCCCCACTTCCCCCCAACTCCTACCCTCTGGTAACCACTAGTCTATAGTCCATGTCCAAAAGTCTCTAAAAAGTTTGTTTGTCCTCTTCATTTGTTGCTTTTAAGTTTATATCCCACATATAAGTGATATTATGTGATTTTCAACTTTTTCTGTCTGGCTTATTTCGCTTACCATGATTATCTCGAGGTCCATCCATGTTGTTGCAAATGGTAGTATTTCATATCTTCTTATGACTGAGTAATATTCCATTGTATATAATTACCACAGCTCCTTTAGCCAATCATCTATTGTAGAACACTTCAGTTGCTTCCATGTCCTGGCCACCATGAATAATGCTGCTATGAATATCGGCGTGCAAATATCTTTTTGGATATGGGTTTTCAAGTCTTTGGGGTAAATACCTAATAGAGGGATTGCTGGATCATTTGGTATATTAATTCTTAGTTTTTTAAAGAACCTCCATACTGTTTTCCATAGTGGCTGTACCAATTTGCAATCCCACCAGCAATGTATCAAGATTCCTATTTCTCTGCGTCCTCTTCAACATTTGCTATTACTTTCCTTGTTGATTATAGCTATTCTAACAGGTGTGAGATGGTATCTTATTGTGGTTTTGATTTGCATAGCTAGCAATGTTGAACATCCTTTCAAATATCTATTGGCCATTTGTGTATCCTTTATGGAAAAGTGTCTGTTCAGGTCCTCTGCCCATTTTTTGATTGGATCATTTTTCTGTTTGTTTGTTATTGAGTTGTATGAGTTCTTTACATATTTTGGGTATTAGGCCCTTATTGTAGATGTGGCTTGCAAATATATTTTCTCATTCAGATGGTTGTCTCTTTATCTTGTTGACAGTTTCTTTTGCTGAGCAGAAACTTTTGAGTTTGATGTAGTCCCATTCATTTATTTTAGCTTTTACTTCCCTTGCTTTTGAGATCAAATTCATAAAATCCTCTTTAAGTCCAACATCCTTGAGTTTTGTTCTTATGTTTTCTTCTATGCATTTTATTGTTTTGGGTCTTATATTCAGGCCCTTAAACTATTTTGAGTTAATTTTGGTGTGTGGTGATAGACAACAATCTAGTTTCATTCTTTTGTAGGTGGCTTTCCAGTTTGCCAGCACCATTTATTGAAGAGGCTTTCCTTTCTCTACTGTATGTTTTTGGCTTTTTGGTCAAAAATTATTTGCCCATATAAATATGAAAAAATGTTTCGGCCAATAATTTTGTTTTAATCTTTAGTATTTTCTTTCTTCAAGTAGCTGTACGTTTATTTTGTTCATCTTTTCTAGTTCCTTAAGATGTCAAGTTAGCTTTAGGTTTGCTAGCTTTTTTTTTTTTTTTTTTTTTATAGCTAAAGTTTCCAACTATATTGCTTTTGCTGCATCCTACAGGTTTCAGTGTGTATATTCATTTTCAAAGGTCTCAAGATATTATTTAATTTCTCTGGATTTCTTCTTTGGCTTATTGTTTGAGCATGTGTTGTTTAATTTCCACGTATTTGTGAATCAGTTTTTCTTTGCTTATTAATTTCTAACTTTATCTCATTGTAGTTAGAAAACATATATTGTATAATATCTATACATTTAAGTGAATTAAGACTGTTTCGTTGTTTAACATATGGTTTATACTGAAGAAATTTTCATATTGCACTTAAAGAGAATGTGCGTTCTGCTTTTTTTTTTTTGGATGGAACATTCTATATATGTCTGCTTGGTCTTAGTGATATATTGTATTAAAAACTCTTTTATTTCCCTACTTATCTTCTGTCTGTCTGTTCTGTACATCATTGAAAGTGGGATATTGAAAGCTCCAACCATTGCTGTAGAATAGTCTATTTCTCCTTTCAGTTTTGTCAATGTTTGCTTTATTTTGAGAATGTTATCGGGTGTGTAGTTATTTATAATTGTATGTCTTCTTGCTGTATGGGACCTTTTATTAATATATAATGTTGTTGCCTTTTGTAAAATTTGTTGATTAGAAGCCTATTTTGTCTAATATTAATATAGCTACCTAGCTCTTTTTTATTTACTATTTGCACAAAATATCTTTTTCCACTATTTCATTTTTAACCTACTAATATCTTTGGATATAAAGTGAATCTCTTGTTGACAGTATATTGTATCATGTTTTATTATTTATTCTTTTAATATCTGTCTGCTGACTAGAGATTTAATCAATTTACATTTAAAGTAATTGCTGATTGATAAGGAAGAAAATAGCTATTTTTTCTATTGGTTTTCTATGCGAGTTATAGTTTTTGGCCTCTTATTTCCTCCATTATCTTTTGCTTTTAGGTAATATTTTTGTAATAAAAAATTTTGATTACCTGTATACATACACACACATGCACACAAATACACTTATATTCTATTTCTTTCTATCTATCTATCTATCTATCTATCTATCTATCTATCTATCCTCTTTGTGACTACCATAGATATTATATTTAATATTTTAAAGCTATGGCAATCCAATTTGAATTTGTATTGACTTAATTTTCTTATAAAAACCTTTAACCCTATAAAGCTCCATCTTTTTTCTTTATGTTATTGATGTCAAAATTTACATCTTTATAAATCGTGTACCCAATAACATAGATGAATTATTATTTTATATATTTATTTATAAAATCAGGTAAAAATAAAAAATGAAATTGCATATCAAAATTACAATAAGTTTAGCTTTTATAGTTGCCCAACTATTTATCTTTCTCAGGGATCTTTACTTCTTTATAAGGTTTCATGTTGTTGTCTCATGTCCTTTTATTTCTTTTTGGCATTTCTTGCATGGCAGAGCTAATGGTAATAAACTCCTTTAGCATTAGTTTATCTGAGAACATCTTGATTTAATTCTAATTTTCAACAAAATTTGATACAAAATTTTATAAATGATATAAAATTCTCAGTTGATAATTTTTTTTCTCAGCACTTTGAATATATCAACCAACTGCCTTCTGGTTTCCAAGGTTTCTGATGAGAAATCAGCTGATAAAATTTTATCGAGGATACCTTTTATGTGACAAATCACTTCTTTCTTGCTGATTTTAAGATTCTCTTTGTCTTTAGACAGCTTGATTGTAGTTTGTCTCAGTGTGAGTCTGTTCGAATCTACTGGAGTTTGTTGAGTTTCTTGAATTTTTATATTCATATATTTCATGAAGCTCAGAACATTTTCTGCTATTATTTCTTCAAATAGTCTTTCTTCCCCTTTCCTTTCTTTTTCTCATTCTAGGACTCCCATAATGCATATGCTCATCTTCTTAATGATGTCTCACAGGTCTCTTGAGCTCTGTTTACTTCTTTTCGTTCATTTTTTTTTATGTTCCTCAGACTCTATAATTTCACTTTACTGATTCTTTCTTCTGACAGCTCAAATTTCCTTTTGAACTACCTTAGTGATTTATAATTTTATTATTGTAATTTTCAGCTCCAGATTTTAAAATAATTTTACCTCTTTATTGATGTAATCATTTTGTTTATACATCATTTTCTTGTTTTTGTCTATGACTTCCTTTTGTTATTTAGAATTAAAAAATGCAGCTTTTAACATCACACATAGGAATGTTCACTTAACATCTTGCATAAGAATGCTATGTTTTTTAGGATTTGACATTTTCAGCGATCGAGCTACTAAAAACAGAATGCTATAAATAAAGTGATGCCATTTGTTTCCAAAAACTATCAATATACTAGAGTGATGCAAAAATAATAATAAAAGTGAGATATTTCATGGCAAACTTCAGGGGTAAGGTTGGGACTGTACTCTGTGAGTTATCATAGAGTAAATGTTGCAGCCACAAGTGCTGCTGGCAAGTATTCTCAAGGCAAATGGGAAAAAAAAAAATAAAAGAGATATTTTCAAGTGTTTGTCTAGTTATTTCAATGTTAGGCTTCCTCCCAAATAGTTTCTGACAGCTTTATTCCTTTGAACGGGCCATGTTTTCCTGTTTCTTCATTGCCTTGTGATTTTATTATTGTTGTTGTTGTTGAAAATCAGACTTTTGACTCTTATAATGTGATAATTCTGGAAATCAGATTCCTTCTTGTTCCCAAAGTTTGACTTTTTTTTTTTTTTTAATGTTAAAGGGCATCCCTTTGCCAGGGAGCAGTCTGAAGAGAAAGCTTAAGGACTTCTCAGGTCTTTTCTGAGCCTGCTCTTTTTCTGGTGGTGACATTTTAAATTTCTCCTTAGATGTGGTTACTTTTGAATGTCCTAATCCTCAAAAGTCTAACTCTCAAAATAGAAAAAAAAGGGGGGCAACAATAGCAACTACAAAAATATTATTACTTTTATTTTTAATGGGGTCCTCTTGTCATAGAGTAAAGTGCAGGGTATTTGAGTCTAGAAACAGCAGTCGCCCCTGCTCATTCTCGGTTTCTAATAAGAAGAATCTGAAATTCTTTAGAAAATACTCGGTTGGTCACAGCACTTGACAAGCCCACAGCACAGACCATGGGCTGAACCATGGTCTGACAAGCCATTGCAGATCACCCAGCATTCCCTTGTGGGGTCTCAAAATACCTGTAAGAACCCAGATCTTAGTAGTCAGACAGGCCTAGGAATCAAAAATCTCTCTTACATTAACTGTAACACTAGTCAAGTCATTTAACACCTCATGGTGCTAAATGATGATCTCACAGAGCACCATGAGGACTAAATAAAAGGAAGAGGTATTTAGTTTCACTATCTAGCACATGAGAGTAGCCAAAAAAAAAAAAAAAAAAAGATAGCTATTACAAATTCACTCAGGAAACTTGGAAATTGAGAAAGTAAGACATGTACATAAGCAAGCCAATCAATAAGAGTTTTTAAACTTCAAAAAAGTACATTAGATGGTATAAGGGAGCATATCATCAATGGCAAAATAAGTTAAAAAAACTATTTCTTTCTTATTCCTAGGCATTTATTGCACTCCCTTACTGTGATTATCATATAATATTTTGTAACGTACTACTTTTATGAAGTGGGGTCGCTGTCTTTGCTAAAACCATAACAGGACATGTTGTGTAGAAAGTTATAGCTAGGGCTGCTTAGTCCAAATTTAACTTAGGTGTACTTAGAGATTGAATAATATGGGCTAGGAGAAAAGTAAAAGTAGAAAGAGCTACCTTTGTTAATTTAGAAGAGGTGGCCATGAGGTGTATTGATCTTAGTACCAGTTTTTCTCATGACTGTCTTGTGTGGGCAATGGGAAAGACCACAACCTGAGGAAAGGAGGTAGGTGACCCCTGAAGGAAGACACACTGCCCTTCCCCTAGAAGAGGCTGACTGTGAGGCAGGAAACCAGGCCTGGAATGTGGTCTTTAGTCCTGGTGTGAACAGTGAAGTCTCTCTCTGTGGAGCTTGTGTTTTTCATCTAGGATGCTGAAAGCACTCTGGATGTACCCACTGGCCTCCTCTAGGACTGAGAGGAGGCTGACTTCTTCCAGAGGGAGTGCATATTGACTGGTTTGGAAGCCTCTCTGTGAAAATTCAAGGGAAGTAGGCCAGGCCCTATGGGCTCTGAGAACAGCCAAACCTGAGGGACAGATCATACACAGCAGAGCAGGAGAGCTTGGGCCCTTGAACCACACTGCCCAGCTTCAAATCTGTTTCCATCACCTACCGCCTGTGAGACCTTAGGAAAGTTACTTCACCTTGAAAAGCCTCAGTTTTGCTCATCTGTCAAAATGGGGATAACAATGGCAGGAAGGATCACTGTGGGGATTAAACAAGATGAGCCCCCATATGCTTTTGCGTAGTGGGCTAGCATCATGAGCTGCAACAGTAACAGGAAATCTTCGCGCATTGTTGCCAGCTGTGACCTCACCTCAGCTGAATGATGCCAGGGCACTGTAGTCCTCACGACAGCATGGCAGAGCTGGAAGGTAGTGAGGGTGAGAGATTATCCTTCTAGGGCCAAAGGTATCACAGCAGGTGGGGCTGGTGAGTCAGGGAATGCCTGGATAACTACACATGACCCACTGGTGCTCACAAGTAGAGGAGAACACTCAGATGACATTTGCTTAGCCTTATAAGTGATAATATTTAATTTAGCTCTGTATAGTAACTGGGAAGGCAGGGATATCCCAGCAGAGAAAACTGAGGCTCAGAGAGAAAACGGTTTGTAGTGGCAGGTTTGGCTGGGAGAGGGCTGGATGTGTATAGTATGTAACAAAACTATGATAAGAACTTGTGTCTTTTAGCACACTTCCCTTTGCACCACAGAATCTCTCCTAGTCAGACAAGACCCCTATCCCTGCCAGGTGATGTTGGCCCCAGCAGCAAGCTCCTGATGTCTGTGTCACCTTGTCTTGCTCCTTCTCCACCTCAGCCCAGGGAAACAGAAATACTGCTACCACACTGTTTCAGTGCCCATCCCTGGGTCTTGGGGACCATGGGGGAACATCACATATTTCTGTAGTATATTCAGAGGACTTTCTGACTTTCCTATGGGCTGGCTGGGAAAAGGTATCAGCAAGCACTGGCTGAGGGTACCAGCTGGTAGAGAAAGACTGCCTTCATCCAGTGGAGGAATTTGGTGGGGAAGGGAGACAGGCGCATAGGGCTGTGCACAGTAGGACAGTCACCTGCTGCAACCATGTAGCACCTCCAGGGGACAAGCCACACTTAGTCGTGGTGTTTGTGCAACTTGGAGATCAGAGGTAGTTCATTGTGACAGAAGAGGTGAGGACCAGTGACTGCCCAGTGAATGGATGCATGGGTAGATAAAGAACAGACAGGGTGAGTCAGGGAGCCCCTCCGACCTGGAGGTGGGCATAGAGGAAGGGAGAAATTTTACCAAAACCAGATGGATTAGCTGAGGCTGTCTCTTAGAGTTATACTAAAAGGCCTCACATAAACAGTTGGTAATGATTTCCTGGACTCTCATTCTAGAGCACCAATAAATTAGAGGTCTCTAATATCTGAAGGTGAGAAGCTCATTAAAATGATAAATGGCCTCTCTCTCAGCAACATATAAGCCAGGCTGTCTCAGCACAGGTAAAGCTCAGGGCCTGGCAAACATGCAGAGACTGGAATTCAGTGAGAAATGAACCCTAGCCTGAGGCTTATGGGAGTGAGAGCATTTCCAATATCTCTGGGTGAGGCCAAGAACTGTTGCTCCTGGAATAAGGCCATGGGTCTCAGTGAGCCTTGTGAATAGATAGAAAGGAAGTCCTGGAAACAAGGAACTGAGAGGGTTGCAGCCGAGGAGTGAGTCTTTGGGACCCACACACCTATTTTTTTTTTTTTTTGCCTCCTTTCAACTTGGTACTTTTACAGTTCCATGATGTCTTAGAGGATTGGCAACATTTGCTTTTCCAGGGCCTGGATTTCTGAGTTGCATCCCTCACTACCTTTTTCTAGCTGCCGTCTCCCCACAGTAGAGTACATTTCTTCTGTATTCCATTTCAGCAGAATATCCCTCCACTTTCTGCCCCACGGTGGGAAAAATGAATGCATTAATTCATAAGACACATTAGAGGCATGTAGTGGCTTCTGAGCTATCCAGCCCTGAGAGTTGCAATCACTTAGGAAGAGAAGATATGAAATCAAAATTCATATTCTTAATGAGGAATGTCAGGTACCATGGCAAGATGATAAAGGAGATATTTTGAGAAAAAGTCTTCCCCAGCTCCATCTATGCAGAGCACAGATTTCTGCCTGCTCCACTAAACAAGAGGTAGGCCCTAATTGTTTCTCTATACTCTTGAGTGATCCTAGGAGTCCATTCCTGCTTGGGTCTGAGATAAGCTACCTATTAGCAGCTTCTTTTATCATTCTGATTTATTTGTGGGTCAGCCATACATGGGCATATCTAAAAGGCTCTTATATCAGCATAGCTAAAGGATCCTAATATGTAAGGCAAATTAGGTTTTTAGAATGTTTAATGAAAGGTTTTAGAAATTATAGAACTATCCAGCTATAATTCAGAGAGATTCTTGCTTTTGAGCTTCGTGGCTGAGTTTCTCCATGTATCTGGCACCTCTCATATTACTTTGAGTTGCACACATCAGACAGGGCACTTTTCAAGCCCTTTTAGGCCATAGTCCTAGCCTCAGTCTTCCCTCTGATTTTCATCCCATCCCTGGGAGAGCTTGATGAGAGCCCAAATCTATGTCTTTCAGGAGGACCAGACCCCAATGGGCCCTTCTCTGTGATCCAGAACCTTCAGGGGAGCAGTCAACTCTTTTGTTAAAGAATAAAATTCAACTACGTAAACTTGAAGATCTAATTGGGCTTTATTAAGTGATTCATGAATTGGACGGCCCATCTAGCACCTAGAAGGGTTTTCCGAGGGGTCACACAAAACGAAAGGTTTTATATGAAGAAGGATGAAGCAAGGAAGCTATTAACAAAAGAAACTATTTTTAGACCAGGGCATCTTCTTTTCGGGGGAAGGTAAAGGCAAGGGTTTTTATCATACAGGTTGCCTTTTCTTTCTACGGGAGATGGAAAGCGGCCATGTGACAGATTACTTCATTGGATTTGACCAGAAAATTCCAGACCGGTTGAATAAGGTTACATTTCTGGGAGTAACTGAAATAGCAGTTAGATCAGGTATTAAATCTACGTTTGGTATCCTGGGTTTTAACATAAGTGACGATATTCTGGGCTTATGGTTTTCTTCTTTTATACTGTGTTTTGTTATCTTCTGCTGGACTAATTAGCTCTGGGGGCTAGAAAAGGGCCAGAGAGATGAATGAAGGGAATTAAGACAAGAAGAGAAGACTTTTCTTGTAATGAATAAAACAAATTCTTTCATTTATTTACCAACTTGTTTATGTGGTTATTATGAGCAAAGCACTGTGATCGTGCTGGGGATACAGTGGAGAACAAGAAAGGAGGCTTTGTGATTACAGAATTTGCATATAATTAAGCAAATGAATAACATTTATCTATATAAACATGTTTACTTTGGAGATGCTCATGACATATTTTTTCTTTGTATACTTTTCACACGTGAATTTGATCAGTCATAGAAGTAATGCTGGAGAACATCTGAAATGTCTTTGCAATTGTGTCCATGGCTGACCATCCAGCCCCAACTAGATGCTTTACAGCAACTTAATGCACCATCACACTCTTCTCTTCTCGGAGATCCCTGGAAGCAAATATTGTAAATGGGGTCACGAATCACAGAGCATAAGAGAATTAGAGGCTCTGCAGTTTGTAAGGGCATCTTAAGTAATTTTCAAGGACAACCTCTATACTCCAGGGAGCACTGCAACCATCATCTTAGACAGAAAATTACTTCTGGTTTATTACAGAAACCTCTGCTGCCCAAAATGTGACTTGATCACTTCCCATGTCACATGTTCTGGTGTCTCACTCCAGAAAGCCAGGGTATCTGTAAGATCTTAAGAGCCAGGAATCAAAGGAAAAATCATTTCTATTCATTTGCATCATGGATCTATAGGTACGAAAACTCATTTACTCTAGGATTAAAGTGTTTTATTTCAAATGCCTCTTGAGTGGTTTAACAACAGGGCAGAAAGTCTATCTGTCCAGCAGGTGACGAAGAAAAAGCAACCCAGCTTTGTCTTGGGAAATAAGCACATCTTCCTATCTCCTGTTCTGGTTCCGCACAGGATGCCAAATGCCTTTCTAGGATACTGCATAGAGCACAAAAGCAGTATCTATTAAATCTAGCAGAGATGGGAGGCTTTTATTGAAAAATAACCACATTTTTTATGTTTTGCTTCTATATTCTATAACAACTCCCTTGTAACTGATATTCTCTTCTCTTTTAATGTTCTGTGCTGCTTCCTTTTCTCTCTGTTCTCTCATATGTAACCAAGCTGGCTGCATCTATTAGAAGCCTGCGGCTGAGAGAAGGCTCAACATTAGATATTTATCATCTCAGGAAGTCTTTCCTCAGATAGCTGGCTCTCTACCCCCAGACCTCTTTATCTTATTTTGCTAAGTAAGATGAGTTTTTGTCATTGCTGAAAATAATTGACTTGTTTTTTAATATATATCAAGGCCCAGGTTAAGAAATGGACAATGCAATGCATTTATTATTCTCTCCCTCTTCTGTTTATTCTAGTGTGAAATTGTTTTCCAGGTAGTGATTAATTCTGCCAAGACTTTCTGCCCTTGCTGGGTAATTTGCTGTGTTTGGGGAGAAGATGCTAACCGCTTGGGCCCACTATCAGAAATGTCATTACCATTTTGTCAAACATCAGCACTGCTATTGTCTCCTGTCACTCAACCTAGCCCTGTGTCTTTTATTCATTTTCAAAGTCTGGTTTTTCTGTAGTAATGCTTGATGCCTGGTCTCAGAAAGAAAATGAGTGAGGAGGCTGCCTACTAGATAGAGAGGATCTCCCCAGAAGTGACATTAGAAGGCTTTCATCAGTGATAGGAAGTTGGAATTCGATATGTAGCTATCCCACTATCTGGCCTGTTCTGGAAAGTATGGCATGATGATCAGCTGATCTTCAATGTCCTGTGTTGATATTAGAATTTATGGCCATGGAATCTGACTCCCTGGACTCAACAAGAAGCATGCTGAGAACAAGATACAAGCAGGCTTCCTGAATACTTGTTCTTCCCCTTTGAGTGGAAGGTGGTAACAGATTGACTCCTTAGAATGATTCTTAGAGGGACTATGAGAATGGAGACCCTTAAGGAAGCAAGAAAGATGATCCAAAGGCTTCCTGACTATGACTTGTCAAAGAAGGATATTGCATTGTAAGTCAGAGCTTCTCAACCTTAGCACTATTAACATTTTGGGCTGAATAATCTTAGTGGTGGATGTTCTCTGCATTGTAGGGTACTTAGCAACATTCCAGACTTCTACCTATAAGAATACAAAATGCTAGAAGCACCTGCATCTCCCCTCAAGTTGTAACAATTCAAAATTGCCTCCAGACATCACCAAAAGTACTTTTTTACATTCCTTACCAGTATTATATTACTTAATTGTCAGGACAGCCCTGTGAGGTAGATATGATTTTGATGCCCATTTATTGATGCCACAAAGAGGTAAAGCCATTTTCCCAAAGTCATACATCTTAAAATTTGACTTCAAATCTCTATAAAATCTCTTTATTACTATACTTTATCTTCTAGAGGTATGAGGTTGATCCCTGGACTGTATAACACACTCCACCAGACAAATGTGCACTCTGGTGTGAAAAACAAAACAAAACAAAACAAACAAACAAAAAACTAAATTGATTATTTAGAAGACACTTTGATCTGACTTTATTCTAAATTTATTTTTGTCATCGGATTTTTCTTCATAGTGGAATTGTGCCTACATTAATATTAAAATGAGTTTGCATTACTTGAGCACTCAGTAGCAATTGTGTGCATGTGTGCACGTGTGTGTGTGTGTATGTGTGTGTGTATTGGTTGAAACTGGGCGAGGTGGGGTTGACCAAAAGAGCTGGTCTAGAAATGAGCAGGAACTTCACTTCTGTGAAGTGATGTAGATATCTTGAAGATTATGTAGATAATACATGAAGCAGGGAGAAGCTGAAGGGCATCATAAACCACTGTAGCTGAGACACAAAGTGAATTCTTCCTAGTGACTAATCAACCCTCACCCATAACCTCCAGAGAGAATGGGCAGAGTGTCCTGGATATGAATGAAGCGCGAGTCTTTTTTATTAAATTCCTCAGCACAGCACATCCTCTTTTCTCATTGTTTACTCTATTTTTAAGGCACCAGATGGTGTGTGCTTGCATGTGTACCAGTGTGCCTGAGCATATGATTGAAAGGTACATTAGGGTCAGAACACCTTGGTACAGGACTCAGGCAATGTCACTCTGACCTTGGGTAATTTACTTTGCCACACTGCACCTCTTTATGGTAGCAATAAAATGATGACAAAAATCACACCTGCAAGACAAGGTGGTCCTGAAGATGAAATGATGTAAGATGTATAAATCCTGCCCTCCTAGCGTAGGGATATTATGTTCTATACAGAGCCTTATGCTTCACAGACTGGGCCTCACCAATATCAGTCTTATCTCAAAGGCATTTGGATCTTGGGGTTCCAAAAATCTATTAAACATGACTTTTAGCAACTCAAGCATGTTTATACAAAAATAATGTTAAATAATGTCTACATAATGTGCTGAAGAAACATATATGATATCATTTGATCAATCTACAAATATATATTGAGAGAGTGCTACATGATGATATTGGGATATTATAGGCACAACGCAAAGTCGCTGCCCATGGAACCTGCATTCTGGTTGTAGGTGGTGGCATTTGCAAGTATCTTTGGGGAAGATCATCCCTGCCCTCTATTCCTGCCCCTGTTCTTCTTTCTAACCTTAACATTTCCATTGGTGAGGAGCCTGTCTCTCCTTCACACCATACCACACACTCTTTGTGTGAATTATTCTCTCTTCTCATTTTCTGTGTTCTGACTTCTCCTTAGATAAATAGGAATAAGCTTGGCACAGCAAAATTAGAAATTCAGATACATTTTTTTCCCCTTTACTATTCCCTTGAGATCCAATTAAGAACGTTTGGAGTAGGAGGCCTAGTGTCAGCAAACCCACTCTCTCCCAGGCTTCCTCAGGTAGCCAGATCTGCATCAAATGTACCTCAACACCTGTTTTCTCTTCCCCTCCTGTCCTTTTCCATTTCTCCTTTGCTTCTCTAGCCGAGAGGAGATCACACCCCCTCTCTCTTGGGTTCTGGTCTTCTGTGGGCATAGACTGACATTAATATATTGAATTGCTGAGAGTTAAATAATAAGAGGTCATAGAGTCATTGCAAATTGGACACCACCTACTTTACACAAAGGCATTCACATTCGCTATCTGTATGATCCAATATATAACATTTAGAGTATAGATCTGGGTAGAGACCACCATTTTGCAGTACTTGGTGGACAAGTTACTTTTTTTTTTTACTGAGAATATAGAATTTTTGAGATAATAAGTGGTAAGGCTAATGCCAGAATCCAGGGCTAATGTTTACCTTTCAACAAGATGTTATAAAATGTATCTGAAACACTTGAGGGAAGTATAAGCTCTTAAATGGAAAAAAAGAAATGTTTCTCTTTTTGAATGGAAAATGTTTCTCTCCGAATTTAGCTTTAAATTTATTTCTCAGGTGCTACTTGCTGCCTTCAATGGTCTCTTTGGCCACACACCTCCTCTCAGAGCCATCCTGTCTCCACGCTTCAGGTGTGAGTCCAGCACAGCCATGAGAGAGACGAAGGGAGGCTCCTGCTGCCTGCCGGTCTTCTTTCAACAGGAAAGAGATTATGCTGGGACATGAGATTTAGCCTGTGAGAGAGCAGCAAAAGTGGTAACAGAGAGCAAGGGTGGAAGATGGAAGAAGAGACTTGAGAAGTAAGTACTATAGAGAAAAGGAATAGCCTGGAGAAACAGACAGACAGAATGATGATGTCCTTCCTGGGAAGAACGTCAGAGGAGCACATGCATGGGCATGCACGCGCGCGCGCACACATACACACACACATACACACACACAGCAGTAGGGGCGAGACATAACCATGGAATGAAATGTGACAGTTCTTATCAAATTACCATGGTTTTCAGTATGCATGATGTGCTCTTATTATTAGCAGGAAAGCCAGAGCATTGTTCTCTCATGACTAGATAATTTCATACACAGTAAAACATTGAAAATCAACTCAACAAGCCACAAACATTTTTTTCCACTGAATTGTCTAAAAATTAATAAATTAATGATGAAATTCATTTGCCATGACCATACTACTTTCACATCACCTGCCCTCATTTTTATGAGATTTCCCAAGAGATCTGATTTTAGTTTTTTTCCGTTTCCTTCTTTTTGTTTTATTTATTTATTTATTTATTTATTTATTTATTTATTTATTTATTGGGCCAGTTTTTTTTTTTTTTCACTTACTTAATCCTGCCAAACTTATCTCAAGATGAAGTGTTTGATGAAGAAGAGAATGAGAACTCTGGCACAGAAGTTTTTGGGTAGGACAGGTCACCTTGTGTTGTCATTATACTACCTAGCAGATATCTGTGAAGTGGGATGAGGGGAAGTAAAAAAGTGATAGGGATGTAACTGCTAATAAATTAGTTTATAAACTCTGGCAACCGAAATCAGCCCCTCAGAATAAGCTTGATCTAAGCTCTTCCTGCTTCCTTGACACATTGAAAGCATCATTTGCTGGCCAAAACACTTTTATACTCCTATCCCACAGCCTTAATATTAGTAATTCCTTTCTGCTAAAGGTGTTCTTTTTTAGAGCACTTCTGCATCTTTTGTCTTATTTCTGCATTATGATAGTTTTGTGAATGGTATACACTGCTTTTTCAATTTGGTAACTGAGGCATACAGGAGTTCAGTATATGTTGACAATTTAATAACTAGGATAACTGAAACCTAACAAGACCGAGGGATAAAAAAGGAAAAGTTACCTAAAATCATGCTTCACAAGTGGAACTAGTCAGTGTTTCATCTGTGCTTTTCAATGGGAATTTGTGTGTCTCAGGGAAATATTTTGAGAGGACCAGCCCTGGGGCAGCTGCCTTTGAACCCATTCTCCTCACTTCCCATTGTTCACCCTGCAGCCACATCTCTAATTCCTTCTTATTAGCAGACAATGATGTGAAAGGGCCTTTGATTGTTTGGTTAACCACATAATTTAGTGAAATTAAATTAAATTTTCACTTTTGTTACCAATTCTTATGCATGTCCCTCAAATCTTGTCAATAAACCCGTGAGGCTCTTATACTTTCTCTTACAGAAAGCCATGTTTTGGTCACTATCCTATTCTTTTCACAACAACTGCCAAGAACTGTGGAGGGTTTGAGATGTTACCCTACTTGAAAGCTAACAAGATATCTTGCCCCAGCTTCAAGGACAGTGGTAGATGGCACAAGACTTCTGAGTCAGAGACAGAGAACCATTTATTAGTCACAACAGCAGCAGTAGCCAGAATATCAGTGTTTTTATGTCAATTCTATGAATTCCAGTTTCCTTCAGGGTGATGTAAAAAGGGCCAGATGACATCTGTACATGCACTAGGTTGCATTGTAGGACAGGAACCCTGAGCTTAGAGAACCTGATTCTTTCATAATTGAATTAAGCATGTTCATCCTTTGGTCCAGAAGGAGTCATTATTTTCGTTCTACTGACAATAGGCGTACATGTCTAATGCCCTGGAGTGGAGGTCCTCAAACCCTAGGCTGTGAACTGGTACCGGTCCATGGCCTGTTAGGAACTGGATCACACAACAGGAGGTAAGCAGTGGGTGAGTTAGCGAAGCTTCATCTGTATTTACAGATGCTCCCCAGCACTAGCATCACTGCCTCAGCTCCACCTTAGATCATCAGGCATTAGATTCTCATAGGAACACCAGTCTCTCATGCCAAAAAGGTTGGAGATTGTTGCTATAGAGGATGACATATTTATCAATCAAGACTGTTTGCTACACTAACATTCTTGAAAAAAATGTCTGGAACAAATGTCGGTCACTGCTTCTCTCCTAATACATGCAGGAATGCTAGAGATTCATGAAGAAATGTCTCCCAGCAGACTTCCAACAATTCACCCCAAAAAGACTTCTGATCTCTGCTTGAGATATATTCCCGATGTTTTGAATACAGTAGGAGAGTGCCCTTGGAGTAAAGTTGGGTCAATAATGATCTCACCCTCTTCTAGCGGTCATATCTCTTCCAGTTTTTGCCTGCTCTGCAACACTCTTCTGAGCTTTCAAATGTGTGTGTGTGTGTGTGTGTGTGTGTGTGTTTGTGTTCCTGAGCTTTTGATTGTTTTGGCAAGATGCTTAGTATAATAAAAATTACTCTGCCATTACCTGAAGCTTGATTTTAATGCTGTCTAATTTATCTATGTTCAATTTTCTTGCTCTTATGATTGGTCCCTTTTGTTTGTCCAATAGAAGAAACTTGTCATGAAAATATAGCCTATATTTCCTCTATAATCCATCTAGTATTGATTTCTGTGTAGGGTATAATGTAAGTCACACATACGAATGCACACATACATACATGCACAAATATGTACTGTCTGAACACAATTCATTGAAAAGGATATCCTTCCTGTACTATACTGCAACACTATTTTAATAATAAATCAGGAGATCCTATATGCATGTGCTTTTTCTCTAAATTTTATCCTCTATTCCATTGGCCAGTTTACTCATTCTTGAGTTGATTGCATGTTATCTGAATTAATATAGCCTTATAATATGGCTTGATAGCTGGTAGTATAAGTCTTTTAGTTTTGTTTGTGTTCTTCAGGATTATTTTTGCTATTCCTTTGCATTTCTATAAAAATTTTAGAATTGGTTCACTAATTTACATAAATGATGTTGGCATTTTTGTTGAGTTTTACTGAATCTATAAATTAATTTTGGTTAAAATCTAGCTTTGCACTATGTGGGTCTCTCTCCTCTCATATAAGCCAGCTTAAGGAAAAAGGCTGAAATATTTGTTTACAGTCTCACAAGGAGAAGAGAGGACTATATTTCAGTGCCTATGAATTCATTAGAGTGAATGAGGCAAGATCTATGGGACTCTGGGCTGGCTTTTGCTGACTGCCACATACTCTCTCCAAAGCCCAGAACTCTCCCTCATTCTTGTGCTCTTTCTCTGCCTGCTGTCCATGGCATGGAGGAACAAATGTTGAATCACTCTTAGACAGCATCAAATTGACTCATTAGGCTTCCCAAAGCCATTATGAAGACTTCTTTGGACATATACAATAATTATCATCTATTCTTTTATAAAAAGTTTAAGATGAGCAGGAAAAAAACCCCAAAAACAAAACAAAACAAAACAAAACAAAACAAAACAAAACAAAACAAAACAAAACAAAAAAACTAGCCCCAGAATTGAGGAGCCAGATGAGCTGTGCTCTTCTCCAAGAATGATGGCAAAAGAACACTTAACTGCCTCACTTCTCCTTACAAATATGTGGTAGGGCTCTATAGCCTGCTTCAAGAGTTTGCTGTTTTCCTGTTTGTCTTGCTGGGGTGGCTGGTCAGATGGTCATGAATCCAAAGAGCTTCTGGATCACCATGGAAGCCATGCAGATGGTAGCTGGAGGTGGGGGGGAAAGATGGAAGAAGAGAAATGCTCGTTTCTCCTTGCTCACAGGAGTTTTCATTCAAGAATGAGCAGCAGAAGGCTCCCACTTCCCTTCCCTTCCCTTCCCTTCCCTTCCCTTCCTTCATGAGTTTCTAAACAATTGTGATTTTCCAAAATAACTACTCAAAGTCATACCGTCAATCCCTACACACTTTTTAGTCCATTGAGGACAGCCGACAGACAGTTTTCTCCTTCAGTAAAGAGAAGTAGTTGTTTTAAACCATATGGTGTTCATATCTGCTTCCTGGGGCTCAAGACTCCATCATCCTCTCCAGATTTTTAGACCAGTCCCTATGACTCGAGACAGTCTTACTGTTTCTGTTCTACTTTCCTCCTCATGAGTACATAATTGGATGATTATAACTACTCTGGACACCTAATTCACATGCAGATGAACTTGTCCTCAGGAACATTGGTACATTTTAACAAGTAATTAGCCATTTTAATAGCTGGCTCTTACCCTCTGGAACCTTTGTGTGTTTAAGGGAGACTGACAGAACAAAATCAATCTCAACGAAAGAGATTAGTTTCTTTCTCTTAGAGGCAGTTTGCCTCCTTCTGGGCACTCAATAATCATTTTATTCTTTACTATAGTCTTTCCTCTAATATTTTTGACTTACCTTGGCTGACACTATGACATTTACCTGGCTGGTCATCTGTTTCCCTGTGTTGTGTGTGTGTGTGTGTGTGTGTGTGTGTGTGTGTGTGCGCGCGCGCGTGCACGCGCGCACATGCGCGCTCAAGTAGTGTGTGGTATGTGTTTGTGTGCTCTGTGTGTGTGTGGTGTTTATACAAGGAACAGGGCCAGGAGGCAGAGTGGGGCTGTGCCAAGACCAGAGCCTGTGGCACGTCTGTGTGCACTGAATGATTGCTAGGAACACCTTCCTGAGGTGTTTTTTCTCCCCTTTGCCTTTGATTTCTTAATAATTGCCTGTGCATGCTGGCCTCTCCTTACCTCTTTTTCACCACTAGTCCCTCTGTTCTGCCTCTTTATTGAACTCTTTGAATGAAAACTAAACCTTTAGATGAAGAACGTCTTCTTTTTTTAAGCATCTTTACACCACAGTTGTTATGTAACAATAAAGCAACTTAGTTTAAAGTTCTAGAGAAAAAAAAGATATATGAAATCATGATTGTGTTTGCAAACATATCATCTTAACAAGTGTCCATGCCCTCCCACTTGGTAATTTAGTCCATTATTCCAAACAACATTAGAATTCTATGACAGCATCAGTGTGGTGGGACCCAGCTAATGAAGTCATTTCCATGAAAATGTTATGGCATGCTTGGCAAAAACAGCTTATTTTGTGCAAGATTAAGAAGAAAAATAGTAGCCTAAATCACCGGTGGTTTGGCTCATCTCCAAATTCATCTCTTGTCATTTATATTCCTCATCTGTGTGTAGGCCAGAGTTTAGGATACAGGGCCCTGTCCTCATATTGCTCCTGTGGCAGGATCTGGTAGACCCACAAATGCCAAACCTTGGCTATAGTCATTCATCTCCTTCTAGGTGCCACAGCTTCAGGGCCAGTGCATGCCCTGACATCAAGCACTGTTTCTTGAACTCTGCTATCATTTGTTTCATTTATTGAATATTTGCCAGGAACTATAGTAAGTGTTCAATGTGTGTTATTTCTCATGAGGATCATAGGTAGGAAACAAGCATTACTGCATTCGTTCTAAAGTCAAGGACACTGAAAGACTAAGTTACTTGGCCAAGGTCTCCTAGCTAGTAAGTTGAATAAACTCAGGTCTACATTATGTTAATGGTCATGTGCCAGACTCTAGAGCCTTGCAGTGCATCTGGTCATAGATGTTCAAATGAATGACTGATGAATAAATGAAGAAGGATATAGGAAATGAAGCACACTACTTATTCATTTCTGAGGCAAGGGCATGGCCATCCCTGACTGGAGGAAGCTCAAGGTAGATTAACTCACAAAGGTGCAAGGTTCTGATCCTTGACCACTCCATACAAGCCTTCATTCCTCTCCTGCTGCTCTTGCTTGGATGAACAACCCCCTTTGGATGGCTGAATTATGACTGCTTAACTCTGCATCTAGAGTAGCTTACAAGAGTAGATTTTTTTTTTTCCTAGAAGCTTCTCTGGAGCCTGGTCTCAGCACAGGATCTCTAAACTCTCAACAGCCAGCGCATTCTAGCCCAGCTGCTATTCCTGTCTCTTGCCTTGGTTTTAGGCCAGCTCAAGGACTTTTCCAAATGTCTCAGAAACTACCTGGTCTTGGAAGAGGTGAGTCGGCCCTTAAAGGACCTGGACAAGTAAAGTACCCAGACAAACACGGAGAGACATTTCTTAAGCTTTCTGAGACTGTCAGTTATTTCCAGGGAAGAGAAGGGTCAGGGTGTGAGGAAAATGCACACCGTTCTAGATGTTGACAGAAATTTGCTTTTCTTCCCTGACTGGTGATGGGGACAAACAAAAGACCATACTCCTCCTTATGGGACCATGGTTAGGGTGTCTGTCTGAAGAGGGGCCAGAGGACCTGGTACCCACCAAAGGGAACATTGGACAAGGATCCTACTGATTCCCCGCCATGGCTTTTCTCTTGTTTCCTCTTTAGACTCATCACCCAAGGCTTGCATTTCTCTAGCAGCATGTGAGGGAGAATTTTGATGGCAACAGAAAATCAGATGGAAGTACAGGGTCCAAAAACTGGAGAACAAGTTACCTGCTATTACAGTCAAATGATGCTGTATAACAAATTACATGTGACTTCAGACAATACTATTTTATCATAGGTCATGATTTTTTTTTCAGTCAGACATCTAGCTAGAACTTGGTTAGTGATTGTTTTGAATCACATGGTCTTGACAGAGGTCACCTTGACAGTACTCACCTGGATGATAGTCTGGCCTGGAAGGTCCCAGGTGGCTTCACTAGCTTGTCTGGCTCCTTGCTGAGATTGGAAAACTTAGGTCACATGGACTATCACTCAGAGAACCTGCATGTGGCCTCTCCATGTGTCTTGGGCTTCTCAGAACATGATGTTTGGTTTCCCAGAGAGTGTTCTCAGAGGGAGCATTTTGAGAGCAAGTACTGTAATGGACAGAAAATGGAAGCTAATAGTTTTTGCAGACTGGTGGAGAGGGGAGTTTGTGGAAGAATTTGTAGCTATTTTTAAATTTGCCACACCTGCCTTTTTGAGAGTTCAGTGGAAAAAGAGACATGACAGTTAGACTTTGACCCATTGACTGTTCTTTTTTCTCTAGAGCCAGTTGCTGTTTTTCAGTCCCGAAATGGCCAAA
This sequence comes from Pteropus vampyrus, assembly GCF_000151845.1. Lineage (NCBI taxonomy): Eukaryota > Metazoa > Chordata > Mammalia > Chiroptera > Pteropodidae > Pteropus > Pteropus vampyrus. Next base: position 594,979 of record NW_011889209.1, on the reverse strand, counting down.
ATGGAAAGAGATGGCTTTGCTAATACTTCATTCAAGGAATGGTTTTGAGTGTCTGCCATGTACAAGGCACCATGTGAGGCACTTGGAAGTACAATCAAGTTCTAATCCTAAAGGTCCTGACATTCTATTGAGGCACTGACTAAACATCATGATGTACTGAATAACAGGTTGGTGTGAATCCAAACCATGTTTTTCTAGTTATCCTAAGGCTCTAATCTTAACTGTAACTAGAGATCTTGGGTTCCAAATTCTTAACATTTAACACACAGAATATCTTCAAGAACTTAGTATCTTCCATTCTTCAAAAAGCCCTCTCCTGCTGCTCTAGCTCAAGGCTATTCTTTAACACTTGGCATGGCTGCTGTATACCAAGGACTTGCTCGTTTTTCCTTATGTCCAGTAATGAGATATTATCATGGTCTTGCCCTTTGTCCTCTCTCTGCATCCCTATTGCAGAGCTCTCTTTATGGCAACAAGGGACTCAACTATCCTCTCTGAGTGCCAGGTTAATGCTATCCCTGAGACTGAAAAAATATCCATCCCTAGAGCATGGATGTTGAGAATAGGGAAGTTCTATGCCCATGCTGGGCCTCTGCAAAACTGGATGGTGTGTTCTGTCCTGATACCTCTTACACACCCCTGGGGCTAAGTGGTCTGAGGTGCCAGAGCCCACAATATCCAGAGAGAAAATGATTAGTATGTTTTAGGGACCAAATGAGAAAGATTTCCATATTTTGAAGGATGTTATTCCATCTTTTCTACTACTTTTCCGAAAGAATTGAATTGTAAATGAAGACATTGTTGCTACTGGACTTCTATAGGAGTGTAGTAACAATATACCTCAGGGGCAAACAACACACCCTGCAAGAAGAGCAAGGCAAGGGAAAACAGTGGAGGTACTATGCTTTGCAGAGGAGTAATAGTGACATCTGAGGGAGAGTGACTGAGCAAAGCCAGCATCATAAGTCCTTTACGGCCTCATTTTCTGGCCAGAACTGGATACAGTCTTTAAAAAGAATCTTATTTACCTACAATATTTCTCCTTGGTTAGAAGAAGTTTTTTAAGTGCTAGGACATATCCGCAATTTTCTAGTTCCCTAAATAAAAGTAGCTTTCAATTCTCATTCTTCTCCTTGGAGACATGCTCACTTCCTTCTTATCCCCTACTCTCCAACCAAAAAAGGATGCAAAGCTGGCTATGTGATGGTTTCAAATAAAGATCAAATAAACTTTCCAGACCCAAAGGTCGTGAGGAGGCAGAATCCCCACTGAGGACAGGTGTCTTTCTGTCTACAAAGTGTCTTGGGAGTAGTCTTAGTTGCATCACAGGGATAGGTCTTGAGTACATCCAAATGATGTGAAATTTCTGCCCAGAACAGTATTAGTTTAGTGGCCCCAAGTGTGTTGATTTCCTTTTCCTTTCAAGGCAGTAAAGCAGGCTGCATGGAGGTAGTGAAGACTGAGAAGTTCAGGCAAACAAAAGAGTCCATATTTGCAAGATGAACAAATTTCTCTGCTCTTTCCACCCCATGTTGCCTCTCATTCCAGAATGGTCTGATATTCCTTTAGGATTACCAGAGAGAGCTGGGGTTCATGGTGGTTGACAGCACAATGCCATTGGGAGGGCTCCTGTTCAGATGAGAAAGGAGGGAGATGGAGACACAGAGAATGAGACAGTGAGGAGTGAATGAAGAGGAGAAGGATAAAAACAGAAATGAGAAGGAGGAAACACAGAGTTGAGAGACAGAGCACATGAAGGGGTAAAAGGAAGAGATAGATCACATTAAAAAGGAAAGAGAATGGTATGCAGGGAGATGGGGTAGGTAGTGGGGAGGAGAGATCAAATATTATTTCAGTGTAAGAGGGGAGCAGAACAGGAGGTATTAAGAACAAATAATTCCAGGAGGTGGAGATGAAAAAGACAAATGTGATTTTACAAAAGAAAAAGAAAGAAGGTGAGAGCAGAGAAAAGGGTCAGATTTGACAGCTGGAAAGGAAAGGCAGACTTCATCCGTTGAGCAGGGAGAAGCGCTGGCTGGGCCAGAGGGAGTTGGGCTCTCCTGTCTCTAATGTCCCCACATTTCTATCAGCTCAAAGACAATATGGCTGAGTTAGATGTCAAGATGAGAACAAAAGGAATTTTTCATCTTGGCTAATCCTGGGTCAGCTCCAACCCCAGGTTTCCTGGATGATGCACTTAGCACTCCTGAAATGTTTTGGCTCTCATCAGTGCTGTGGTCAGGGCCAATGCCCAGGAGGAGTAAAGGAGGCCTAGGAATGAGGCTGCAGGACCAGAGAGGAGAGGAAAGCTTTTCCAGTATGCACCAGAATAAAATGCGGTCTCAGCGTTAAGTGCAATTGTGTCAGGAAAAGGACTGCCAGCAGTGAAGGGCAGACGACAAGTGGTGGGTCTTCTTTACTCCCCTGCATCACTGCTTGGCTGTCTTAGTCTTTCTTTTTGCAGCCTCCTCACTTCCCAAATAAGTCTACATATAGAATGACACAGGCCTTCCAGTTGAGGAACCTGCAAAGGTACAGCCCTTGCTTCCAAGCAAACTCCTATTCCAGGCCTGGAGAGGACAGGAGCCCAGGGAGAAGGTAGGTGGGGAGGTTGGCCACTGACAAGGCTAATTCATACCCAACAAGTAAGAACTACTGTTACAATCACAGAATCGTGGGTGTTGGAACTGAAGGAAACCCCAGGGGTCAACTTCCTCTTGATTTGGAGTCAGAAAGTCTATGTTTGAGTCTGATTTCTGCCTCTCCAGTATGATGACTTTGGTCATGACACAGGCCTGTCTGAGCATCAGTGTTTTCACCTAGAAAGTGAAGACAATGGTGTTCATCCCACAGGCATGTCATGAGTGTTTGAACTGTGTATGTCCTGATTAGCCAAGCCTCTTGGCATAGTGGGTATTGTTGCACAGAAGCTTTGGTCACACTGTCCATAAAGAACTTAATGAACCACGTGGTCATAGGTTCATATGAAGGCTATCTCTGTTCAGACAGTCCAGAGGAAATGACTCTATCATTAAGAAGCATTATCCTGGATTAATCTGTTTTCTATGCAGCCCCCACAATCACACATAGTCTGAACCTTAGTGAACACTCCTGGGTCTTAAATAGTCTCTATTGGAGAAGAGGTTCTGTGACCATAAAGCCAGTTCTTTGGAAAGCCTCCTCCTGTAGGGGTGGAAGAGCGAGTCTCTACAACTTGAGACCTCTTCTCTCCCCTTCCCTGAGTAATTCCGAAAATTTACTCAATGGAATCAACAGATATCAGTGGATTAAAAGAAATAGAGTCAGCCCCATAGCTTTTTAGGTGACGATGAGACCTCCAGATCGCAGAGGAGACTTCACAAAATACCCTTGTCATTCTTGGAGAAAGCACAAATGTCTGCCTTTCCCTGAGCTAATCCCTGCCACTCACCCCCGGTGCAGGACAGGCTCTTTTAAAGAGTGCCTCATCTTGGAAAGCAGGGAGCCCCTCCTCCGGGAGGTTCTAGCTTCCTCAGCTACTACCCTGTATTCAGTGAGGCCTCTTTGAGCCACAGCTCCCCTCATTCCTGGAGAATGAAGACTTGCTTAGTTCACAGCTGTTTCTGAACAGTTTTTGATTTAAGGGCCTGAAACCCCTGGAAACAAAATCAAGATGACAGCTTAGGTGAAAGTTCTTATTTATTATCTTAAGTAACTAAATTTCAGTAAAGGTTGGTGTGTGGCTGACCTTTAAAAAACAACTTGATCCAGAACTTGAATGCCACCAGGACCTTCCACACTTTTGATTGTACTCCTGAAAATTAGGGTTGTCCTCTCAGCCAAACACCTTCCACACTGCTGAATGCACATTGCTAAGCATCTCTCAGGCTCAGAGAGGAAATGAGACTGGTTCTCTTGCATCTCAAAACATCTAAGAAATACCTAGAAAAAATTCTCAGTAGGCTTGGATGGAGCCTTGGGCCTGTCCTGGACAGAAGCTCTACTCAAGCTGCATGTTTGGGGGTGAGGAGAAGGTTGTCTCAAAGACACCTCAAACTCAGCATGTCACTAGCTGAGTTCTGATCCCCCTGTTCTCTAAACCTGGACTTTTCCACTGTGCTCCAGCAGGATCAATGACATCAGCTTCATCCAGTACTAGCAATCAGGAGCCTAGGGCTTGACCTTGACTCTGTCCCTCACCCTATATATGATCCCTCAGCAGTCCTTTACTTCTTAACATTCTCTGAACCTCATCTATTTCTTAATATCTCCAGTACAATTATATTCTAAGTTATATAATTGTTAATATAAGTTAATCTCCTGCTTGCCTTAGAGAAGCTGCCCTTGTGGTATAATGGCCAGCATCTCTGTTTGCAGGAGAGTGACCATCTAACATTACTGTCAATGTTACCTACTATGTTAGTTTTTTACAGCTTCTGTAACATGTTAGCACAAATGGAGTGGCTTCAAACAACACAAATTATCTTACAGTTCTGTAGTCAGAAGTCTGACATGGGTCTCATTGGGCTGCAGTCAAGATATCAGCAGGGCTACCTTCTTTTCTGAAGGTTCTGGGGGTGAATCTGATTTCTTGCTCACTCAAGTTGGCAGAAATTTGTTCAATGTTGATTTAGGACTGAGGTCCCTATTTCCTTTCTGGTGTCTGCTGAAAATGGCCCCAATTCCTAGAGGCCACCTATATACCTTGGCTCGTCGCCTCTTTCTTGCTTCTTCAAAACCAGAAATGGCAGGGTGAGGCTCTTTCACTCAGGATCATTGATCTAAATTGACTTGGAGGAGATATGCAGAGTTACATCAGACTAAACATTTGTCAGTAGAGCTCATACTCTAGTTCAGGTTACACCCAAACAGAGCTTTCTCCAAGGTGAGCACAGGAGAGAACAACTTCCCTCTAAGGATTTTGAGAACCCAGGATCATAGGAGAGTGGACCAGTAGTCTGGTAAATGTACCTCCAAGTTCTTAGTTTGGCACAGATTGACTAAGCTGTTAACCAAACTGATTCTTCGGCTTTCTGACACAAAGCAAAACTGAATT
>NW_011889209.1:580258-582149 GCF_000151845.1 Pteropus vampyrus | reverse complement strand
AATCTAGGAGCTTTTATATACATTGATCTCATTTAACTCTTACAGCACCCTATAAATTTCAATGTTATAGTCATGTTAGAGAAGAGAACACTAGAGTACAGTGAGTTAAGGTAAATTGCCTAGGATCACACAGTGGGTAGTAGAGGGAGAAGAATTTATGGTGAAAGGGACAAGCATGGACATTAGAGCTCCTCTACCTTGAATCTCCCTTCATCCTTCCCCTCTACCACACTCGCCTCACACAGGATGGCCAAGGGCATTACAGGAAGTCAAAATTGGCCCCCTTTAGTTTTTGTTTAGTGGTATGTATTTGTGTGGTTTGTAGCTGTTTAAGTGTGCAGTTAAGAGATACATGTTTAACACAAATGGTAAATAAACCCTTGGATTATGTTATGGGACAATTTAATTAATAAAAAGGAGTGGAACATATGAACACATTGGGAAAAAAAAGCATAAATAGTTTTCTGACTTGACTAGAAATGCTGCTATCAACAAAGACAGCGTAAAACAATACATTGCTAAACAGGACATCCGTGACAAAATGGTTAGTATGTACCATCAACACAAATATTATTGAAGACTAGTCAGTGTGCAGGAGAACTGGTACTCACTTGCCATAGGAAAGTGAGAGAGATTTCCCCTAAACTGACAGCAATACTAAAATGGCACACAATTTTAGTAGAACCAAGTTCATTAAACTTCAAAAATAAATAAATAATTCAACCATGCTAGAGGAAGGACTAGATTATCTTTCTGTCCTTGTTATAGAAAACTGTTGTGAAACCATTGTGGCACATCAGATGGTATTTAGCCATTTCTCACTGAAAATGTAGCAGTAAAAGAATTGTAGAAGTATGTCAAACATTTGATTAAGTAATGTACTATTTTTCTAGATTTTGTGATATTTCTTGGGCAGTTTTTAAATTGGTAATTTGTTGTAATTTATCATTCTAAAAATGCTTACTGTTATAAAATTGCTTTTGTATGTATAATATTTTTTCTTAAAGAATCCCTTCCCCTGTTGTACAAGAACAAGACTCAGGCTTAATACTGCTGGACCCACCTAGTAAGATATCTACTATCTTCCCCTGCGAGGATGTGGGAGGCAGTTTGTGCAATTGGATTAGGCATTTTTGGATACCTTCTCACCTTCATTTTCTTTCTATTCATTTTCTCCTGTTACCAGGATGCTTGGGCAGTTCTCACTGGTCTCTCATGGTTTTGTCATGGAATTTTCTGTGGTCTCTGTTATAGCATTCAGGGCAGTCTAACTGTATTAAAGTTACTTGTTTATATATCTATGTCTCCAATTAGACCGCAAATTCCTTAGCGTCAATGATTGTGTCTTGCTCACTTTTCTGTCTTCAGAACCTAGCCTGGCTCTTGGCACCTATTAGGCATCCAATTAGTGTGGATCTCATTAATAATAATTGATCCTGGGGAGATGTCCAGAACTATATAAGACTAAATATTTGTCAGTATAGCTTATACCCTAGTTCAGGTTGCACCCAAACAGAGCTTTCTCCAAGGTGAACACAGGAGAGAGCAACTTCCCTCTAAGGATTTTGAGAATTCAGAATCTTAAGAAGGTGGACCGGTTGTCCTCCAAGTTCTTGATTTGGCACAGAATGACTAAGCTATTAAGCAAACTGATTCTTCATCCTTTCTGACACAAAGCAAAACTGAATTCCCTTCTTCCCTTGCAATTACCTACAGACATGTGGCTTAGTTTTGGCTAATAGAATATGAGTAGAAACAATGTGCTCACACAATTGCAAAGTCTTGGTAAGTCCAAAATCTGATAAGGGAAGCTGAGAGGCTAGAGAGTCAAGAAAGAGTTGATGTTGCAGTTCAAGTCCAAAAGACTGCTACAGAATTCCTTCTTGGTTGA
>NW_011889209.1:578061-580208 GCF_000151845.1 Pteropus vampyrus | reverse complement strand
TGACCATCTAACATTACTGTCAATGTTACCTACTATGTTAGTTTTTTACAGCTTCTGTAACATGTTAGCACAAATGGAGTGGCTTCAAACAACACAAATTATCTTACAGTTCTGTAGTCAGAAGTCTGACATGGGTCTCATTGGGCTGCAGTCAAGATATCAGCACGGCTACCTTCTTTTCTGAAGGTTCTGGGGGTGAATCTGATTTCTTGCTCACTCAAGTTGGCAGAAATTTGTTCAATGTTGATTTAGGACTGAGGTCCCTATTTCCTTTCTGGTGTCTGCTGAAAATGGCCCCAATTCCTAGAGGCCACCTATATACCTTGGCTCGTCGCCTCTTTCTTGCTTCTTCAAAACCAGAAATGGCAGGGTGAGGCTCTTTCACTCAGGATCATTGATCTAAATTGACTTGGAGGAGATATGCAGAGTTACATCAGACTAAACATTTGTCAGTAGAGCTCATACTCTAGTTCAGGTTACACCCAAACAGAGCTTTCTCCAAGGTGAGCACAGGAGAGAACAACTTCCCTCTAAGGATTTTGAGAACCCAGGATCATAGGAGAGTGGACCAGTAGTCTGGTAAATGTACCTCCAAGTTCTTAGTTTGGCACAGATTGACTAAGCTGTTAACCAAACTGATTCTTCGGCTTTCTGACACAAAGCAAAACTGAATTCCATTCTTCCCTTATAATTACCTACAGACATGTAGCTTAGTCTTGACTAACAGAATATGAGCAGAAAAAAATGTGCTTGCACAATTGTAAAGTCTTGGTAAGTCCAAAATCTGATAAGGGAAGCTGGGAGGCTAAAGACTGAAGAAAGAGTTAATAGTTCAAGTCCAAAAGACACTGCTACAGAATTCCCTCTTGGCTGGAGGAAGCCAGTGTTTGTTCTAGTCAGGCCTTCAACTGATTGGATGAGACCCACCCACACTATGGGGGATGATTTTTTTATTCAAAGTCCACTGTCTTAAATGTGAATCTCATCCAAACAACACCTCTACCAAAACATCCAGAATAATGTTTAATTAAATGTTTGGGCACTATGGTCTAACCAAGTTAAAATTAAGCATCACAAGTCCACTGCTTGTCATTTTGGCACCCATATGCACATATTTAAATCATACTTAATCTCCAAATAGAGACAATAGCAAGATCATAATTCTGCCAAATGTGATACAACTCCCTGCACACGACCAAAATTGCACTAGCCATTTCCCCAGGGGAAAAAAAAAGTCATTGAGTAGTGTTACTCTTCTCCTTGATATCCTATAACTTAAATACTGTGATATAAGTCAGTACAGACAAAGAACTTAAACAAATACACAAATCTCTCCTGCCCCTTCATCTTTTGTTGCATATCTCTAGCCCATTCTCTTGCCTTCTTCTTCCATTTCACATTATTGTGTTGAGCCGCTACCTGGATAATCTAAGATAATCCTTCATCTCAAGATCTTTAGCAGTAATTGCATCTGCAATGTCCTATCTAAAACAGGATATTCACAGGTTCTGGGGATTAGGGGATAGACTTCTTTGGGGGACATTGTTTTGTCTACTATAGCCACCTTGCTTGAAACCCTTCACTGGTTGACCTTTGTTCCTAGGATAAAAAAGTGCATCTTTTGAGTGACTTGAGAGACCACAAGAGATTCACTACAGTTGTGCCTTCTATGAGTTTCAATACCAGGTTCAGCAGGTAAGGTTCAGGACTATTGTCTTCCTCTGGGTTTGAATCCAGGCCCCGTACCAAGGGGTGGTAGAGCCTTCATGACTATAGTCATCCCACCCTGTTATCAAGAAAACAATGATTTTTAAATTAGCCTGCCCAATATGCAGTGAAAACAGATTTTCAGGCATACAAGCACATATCCTGGAAAGCAGTGAGCAACCACAGGTAAGTCAAGAGAAATTGAGGAGACTAGAAGGGACTATGTATGACACATGCATTTGTGCATGGGACTGTGTGTGAGGGCATGGTGGGCTTCAGGGGTAAAACCCTGTGTGAAACCCCAGCCCACTCAAACTGTCTTGAATGACGCTAACGTCCTCACTGAAGAGATGCTGTTTGATTCTTCAGTAATCCATTGCTGCCAGTGACTTATTGCATGTACTCTAAACAAAAATTGACTGAATCAAATTCTGTCTCTG
>NW_011889209.1:552539-569616 GCF_000151845.1 Pteropus vampyrus | reverse complement strand
GAAAGGAGACAAAGATATTATATATGCATATATTTAAAACAAATTAAGAAAGGAATACTCATGACCATTATAGTATTTTTGTTTCTGGACACCTGATGGTAGTTGGTATTTGTAACTGCCCTCTTCTACTACCTATTTTGTATTCCCTTTGTCATCTGCAAGCATCTCAGTTGGTTCTTTATTTGATGACCTAAACTTTCATTCATAAATGGTCTGGTTCAGTCCTGCTTGGGTTGGATTGTTGTAGTTTTCCCTTGTCCTTAATCACAGAGCATAGTAATACTAAGAGATTCCCTAAGGGATCTCCTCCATCCCAGATATACTTTTTCTTACCTCTGCTGTGGCATAGTAGTGCAATTTCCCTTGATAGTCAGGATCAGTCTTCCTAACCAACATCATAACTCCCTTCTTTGATTGTTGATTTAGAAGCATAAGAAGCCCTTAGTAGATGAGTGACAGTCTTAACTTCTAGTTTAGTGGTATCATTGATATATCTCCTGGTGGGAGCATTTCTCCTTCTGGAACTAATACCTCAAGGCCAGCAGAAAATAAGGTTGTGGAAATAAGAGGCAAACATTTTGCTAGTGGGTTAATAGGAGTAATAGTGAGTAGTGTTACTCCTATTTTTACCTCCTGATTTTTGGTCTTAAAATGTAAAAACAACTGTGTACTTATAGACTTTTTCCCCTTTCTTTTCCCTTTTTCTCATTGCTGGAAGAAAGGAGAAGATGAAGAGGCCCCAGAAGCATCAGAATAAGGAAGAAACCTCAATTCACAGATAACTACGAAGTCATCTTACTATTCAGAAACACTTAAGTGGATATTTATGGAGTTACTGGAAGAAAAATAGCCCCATAGAGATATCCACATCTAAATCTCCAGACCTAGTAATATGTTACCTCACGTGCAAAAGGGACTTTTTTTAAATGTGATTAAGTTAACGATCTTGAGATGAGAAGAATGTTCTTAATTAACTGGATGGGTCCACTGTAAGTGTAAAAATATTTACAAAAGAAAGAGGGAGGGACATGGGTCAGAATCAGAGGAGGAGATGTGACAATAGAGGTGAATGAAGCGATTATTGTCTTTGAGTATAGAAGAGCCTAAGTGTCAAAAAATGCAGAAGCCCTAGAAATTGGAAAACACAAGAAAATGGATTCTCCCTAGATCCTCCAGAAGGTATGCAACCATGGACACAACTAGATTTTAGCCCAGTGAGACCCGTACAAGACTCATGTTTTCCAAAACTGTAATAATAAATTTGTATTTCCGGCTACTAAGTTTATGAAATTTTGTTACAGCAGCAATAGGAAACTAACATAGTGAGTGACTAATAAATATGTATTGTGTTAATCCATTGAAATACTAGAATTTTTCGAATAAACCTTTAAGCTACTCTAAATAAAATACTTAGGGACTAAAAAATATAGCCCTCACTTTTGGATGGTGAGATTAGAAAGCACTGAAGTTATTTTCTCCTCTTGAGAGCAACTCCTCATTTAGATGAGCCTCTAGATCAGCCTTGCTCTGAGTGCTTGGTTTCTATTCTCCACTCCTGGGTGCACAAATGGCCCAGTAGGCTCTTGATAGTGGCATTGTAGCAGCCATGCCTCAGTTAATACTCACTGAATGCCAATACTGAATTTGTCTAATGCTTTAATTGGTGTTTATTCTAGACAGTTCATTTAAAAGTTCTCAGCTTTTGCCAGAATATACAATCCAGCCAACCTGATGAGAGAACCTATGAAGTGGCAGTGCAATGTGCCAATTAAAGAGGTCCTGTTCTCCTCTGCTCTAGATTAATGTGTTTATGTCACTTATATCTTACTACTGGAAACGTCTGTCCCAGACTTAGTAGATAATCAATAAATACTTGTTGAATAAGTCAATTAAAAAATAAATTGAAGAAGATACAAATAAATGGAAACGTATGCTGTGCTCATGGGTAGGAAAATATAACATCATTAAAATGGCCATACTATCCAAAGCAATCTATATATTCAATGCAATCCTTACAAAATACCAATGGCATTTTTCAGAGAACTAGAACAAATACTCCTAAAATTTATATGAAACAATAAAAGGTCCTGAATAGCCATGACAATCTTGAGAAAGATGAACAAAGTTGGAGGCATCACACTACTTGATATACTACAAGGCTACAGTAATCAGAACAGCATGGTACTGGCATAAAAACAGATACATTGATCAATGAAACAGAATAGAGAGCCCAGAAATAAATCCATATTTATATGCTCTTAAATATATGACAAAGAAGGCAAGAATATACAATGGGGTAAAAACAATCTTTTCAATATATGGTGTTGAGAAAATTGGACAGACACATGCCAAAAAATGAAACTGAACCACCTTCTTACATCATATACAAGAATAGACTCAAAATGGATTAAAGTCTTAAATGTAAGACCTGAAACCATAAGACTTCTAGCAGAAAACATAGGGAGTAAACTCTATTGCTACTAGTAATTTCTTTTCAGATATATCTCCTTGGGCAAGAGAAACAAAAGAAAAAATAAACAAATGGGACTACATCAAACTAAAAAGTTTTTGCACAGCAAAGGAAATGATCAACAAAATGAAAATACAACCTATTGAATGGGAGAAGATATTTGCCTATGATATATCTGACCAGGGGTTAAGATTCAAAATTTTTAAAGAAATCGTACAACTCAATAACAACAACAAACCAAACAATCCAATTCAAAAATGAGCAGAAGACATGAACAGATATTTCTCCAAAGAGGAAATACATAGGACCAACAGACATATGAAACAATGCTCAAGATCACTAATCATCAGAGAAATGCAAATTAAAAACACAATGAGATGTCACCTCATACCTGTCAGAATGGCTATCATTAACAAAGCAAATAACAAGTGCTAGCAAGGCTGTGAAGAAAAGGGAACTGTAGGTAGGATTGTAGATTGGTACAACCACTATGGCAAACAGTCTGGAGGTTCCACAAAAAAGTAAAACTGGATCTACCTTTTGACCCAGTAAATGAACTTCTGGGTATTTATCCAAAGAAAACCCAAATAATAATTCATAAAGATCTATGTACACTTATGTTCACGCCAGCACTATTCACAATAGCCAAGATGTGAAAGCAACCTAAATGCTTATCAACAAACAATTGGATAAAGAAGTTATGGTTCATATATACAATAGAATAGTACTCAGCAATAAAAATAATGAAATCCTACTATTTGCAATGGCATGGATGGACCTAGAGGATATTATGCTAAGCGAAATAAATCAGACAAATATAAATACCATATGATTTCACTTATATGCAGAATCTAAGAAACAAGAAGAACAAACTAATCAAAAACAAACTCACAAAGATAGTGGACACTGTGGTTACGGACAGAGGGGAGGAGGATTGGGGGGCTGGGAGAAAGAGGTGAAGTGTTTAAGAAGTACAAATTAGTAGTTGAGGGATCGTGATGGAGATGGGGAGTATGACACAGGGAATGAAGTCAGCAGTAATGTAATGTCTATATATAGAAGCAGAGGGAAGATAGAGAGTAATCAGAGGGATCGTTTCATAAAGTAGATAAAAGTTTAACGAATATACCGTATACTTGAAACTAATAATAAAATAAAGTGCTTAAAAAACACAAAAAGATACAAAGAAAACTGTAAAACATTCCTAAGAGACACAATAAACTTGGATATAAATACATACATACATACATACATACATACATACATACATACATACATACATACATACTTATATACATACATACATACTTGAGTAAATGATCAATAAATACTTATTGAACATCTAGCAGATAATCAAGAAATATTTTTGATGATCAATAAATACAATGAATGGCTGAATGGGTAATCTGAAAATCTAGAACAGCCAGGTTTCACTTGGTTCAAACCACACCTAGAATCTGAAAAATCTTTTACCCTAGAGAGCCAGGGAAGGTTGCATGAGCTCTCAGTGTGTCAGGGTGCTAGCTTAATGTGGATGAGAATTTTTGTAAAATGAAATTAAAAAGCAGCCTGGATGTTTTATGCATCACAATGGACATGTCAGAGGACCTGGATGCCCCAATATGTACTCTATACAGGTGTCATACTGCCCAAGCATTGAGTAGAAGAGACCCAATATGGTCAGTTACTCTCATGAACCACTGTCTGCAAGCAATGTGTGAATGGAGGGTAGTGGCATGGGCTTCAGAGTCAAGCAGACTTGAAATCCAAATCTTACTCAGGCCATCACTGATGATATACAGAACTAAATAAGCTACACAGCCTCTCCAGACTCTAGTTTCCTCATAGATAAAATGAGGATAATAATGGTATCAACTTCACTGGATTGTTCTGAGGTTTAGATCACATTAAGTTGCTTAGCATGGTGTGTGGCACTCAATAATGTCTCTATATCTCTTCACTCACATTACCTGGTTGGTGCATTCTAATTTTCTCTTCAGATGTCCCTGAGCACAGGGACTCAGTGCTGGGAGGGACCTTAACAAGCACAGAGGACAATCCCGTGGTGTGTGTATTTGAGGAGACTGAGGTTTGCGAGCATTGGGCCTTTGCCAGAACCCTACAGGGAGCTGATACCTGGTGAGGCTCTGTCTCCTGTGCCACACTCTTCCTTCCTCATTGGGAGCCTGTTCTTTCTGCATCCGGTCAGGGTGCCAGCACCTTCTACAGGGGGAGAGCTTGAACAGTAAGAGGCCAGAGGAGCACTCATATTAATACTGCCCTGTATTCTCTCCAGGGTGGAGGGCAGGGTTTCAGACTGCACTGGCCTAGAACCATGACACTGAGTGTGAAGAAGTAGGAACCATTTGGGCTTTCCCGTTATAGCCACAATGTAGGGCTTTGAGAATTAACCGAAATGAAGAAAATAGAGATTGAGAGGTATGGAGCATCTTTCCCTATATATCCTCTTTCTGGGAATGCAGAAGCCAAACTCTGATGTAGTGCTAACCTGTTCATCCAGCTACCACTTGGCTCCGTCACATTCATCACTGTGAGCCCCGAGAGGCAATGAGAGGAATCAAATGCTCAGACTCCAGAGATGGGATCTTTGGCCATCTCTGTGTGTCTTGAACAAGCCCATACAGTGACATGTGTGACTATTTCTTCTAGTGCATGCACTATTTTTTCATAGAAAATCTCTAATCGAGTTAGAGTCATGCTTTTTGCTTTCCTTTCAAACTTAACTCCAACCAGCAAGTGACTGCAGGGCAATATAGTTCATTTTTCTCCCTCAGTATTGTTAGTGCTGCATTTGAAAAGCCTCATTTCTTTTTGTATTTATCATGTGTTAATTGTACTTTTTTTCAGTGAAAGAAAAACTAAGAGTTGGGATCACTAGTGAATTTCCTTAATTTTTTAGACTATCCATGTCTAGTTCCAAATCTGTGCAGATAGTTGGGTGTGTTGTCTTCATTCTGAACAGAAGGAAGGATTGCTCTTCTTCCTAACACTTGAAGTGGGTGACATTTTGAGTACCTGCACAGAATTCTTTCCATTCATTCAATCGAATGATGGGCATATTCTCACTGAGTGCCCATTCCTTGTCAGGCACTATGCAAAATGCTGAGCAAGCAAACATGCACAGATGATCTCTTCCCTTTAAGAGCTCACAGTACAGTGTGGAGACAAAAATGCAAGTGATTTGCAAATATACAAGGGGATAAGTGCTGCAACAGCAGAAGAAATAAAGAGCTGGGAGGTTAGGGAAAATAGTGGTCGAATATTTCTCCTGGGGAAGGGAGAAGCATTTGAAAAGCTTTGTGAAAGAGTACTTGAACTATAAGTATAGAAGACAGGCTAGCTAAAGGAAGAAAATAAGAAAGCAAAGAGCCTCTTAGGCAGGGGAAAATTTCCTCATTACTTTGGCAAACATTTCTTGTGTGTCTACCATGTGCTGTGAGCCGTGCTGGCGCTGGGATTGGTAATAAGACTTTGAGAGTGCCCTCTAACTTGCATGATAAGGCACTGTGACGCATAGGAAGTGTCATGATGGAATAAACCCCAGGGGCTGTATGCAATGGGGCAAGGCAGACTGAGAGGGTTAGGGGGAATCTCACTGAGGTGGGGATATCTGGGCTGAGACCTGGTAGACAAGAAGAACGTGGCCAACAAGGAGAAGAGGAGGAATTTCTTGTATTAGGATCAAAATATTGAAGGTGTAGGATATTGAAGGTAAGTGCAACAGTAAAGAGCTGACAGAGTAGAAAACTGTAAAAGACAGAAGGGGGTAAACCTGGGGCTAGAAATACAGGCAAGGGCCAGAACTGTGGGTTTTATCATGAATGCAGTAGAAAGGTTCCAAAGGAGATTAAGCAAGCATATGTAATGGCCTTGTTTTCCTTTTAATGATGATAACCAAAAGTTGTTGGATGTTGTCAAGCTCTAGGCCAAGCCTTTTACGATCGTGCTATCTGCAGTACAGAGAATGAGAAAGCATGAGAGAGAGACAGTGAGAGACAGATATGGGAGCAGCTGTACAATAGAGGTGGTTTAGCACAAGTTGTTAGCCTAAAGAGAAGTGTCACTCACAGAACTCTACCACTGGCTATAAGAAAAAAGAGAGAGAGATGCCAGAGCTTGAAGGTTAGACAGTGGTGTAAGTAACTAGGATTGGGAACTAAGAAAAAAGTGTGGAAAAAGAAAGAGCTTTTGGACACACTGCCTTTGAGGGGCTGTGGGCCTCCAGAGAGTGATGCCTAGATGCAGCCTTTGGTCTACTCCACATGCCTTGGTCATTTAGTTCTACAACAGCCCCTCAGAGGTTAGCCAGACCATCTGTTGATGTCCCAATATAGTGAAGCTGAGTGCTTGGGAGAGGGGTAAAACAGTAAGAATTGCTGTGGGAAATGCTCCTGAATGCCTTTGCATTTTGTGACCCCTCATCCTGTAAAACTGTCTTTAGATTTTTGAATAGCTGGCCCCCTGCCATCTGTGAGGTCTCAGTTATTTGACACCCCTTCTCAGAAGACTTTCCCACTAGCGTGACCAACCATCCTGGTCCTGGTTTGCCCAGACAAAAGAAGTTCCCAGAATGCGGGACTTGCAATGCTGAAACAGAAAGGTCACTGGCAACCAAGGATGTTGGTCTCCCTCCTTGATTCTCCTATAGTTGTCTAATGTAACTAGCATGAGTCTCTTCCAAAAAATGTGAGGTCTGTCTCTCAGCACTGTGTTCTCAGCATCTAACACTTGCCTGGCATGTGGTTGACATTCCATGCTCACTTAGAGAATGAACAAACTGCTCAGCTCTCCCTCAAACATTGTGCTTTTCTGTGCCTCTATGACTTTGCTCATCCTTTCTTCCTGAGTGCTTTATTCCATTTTCTTAATCTGAAAAACTCCTATTTGCGTCTTGATAACTCAACTCAAATATCAGTTTCTCTCAATCCCTTGGAACTAGTATGGGTCCTAAAACCCAGGTGCCCTCCATAATGCTTATTCAATAAATGACTCTGCATTTATCTTTGTAAATGCCAGCTTTATTGGTTTCAGCCCATTTTTTCTTCATTACTTTTAAATCCTTATTTTGTGATCCACTCTGTTAGTGACCTATAACAGGCTATGTCATTCATAATTAAATAAGAGTGCACTCTCTGAATCCATCCTGTTTATATCTGTCTAAAATACAGAGCACAGAACAGGGCTGATAAATGTCATCTGTCATGTAGTTTGGGAAAACAAATGAGATTGACCTAGTCAAAATAAAGGGTTGGCAGAAGGGACTTACCTTACAGATAAATTTGAGTATTTCCTGCACCTAGATATTTTTCTCTCTGCCCCATACCATCCCTGCTCATCACAATCTATATATATCTTTAAAAGAATATTCTATATGTCACCAATTCCATGACATCTCTTAGTTCTCCAGAACCGAATGTAATAATCCCTTCACCTTAGAGTTCTTTAACACTTAGCTTATTTTACTCACTCATTCCATACATATTTATTACAAGTCTTGTAATTTTGTAGGCACTATATAGTACATTGATTTACAAAGAAGGATGAATAGTGATTTACCTTGTATTACATTCATTTACATATTTCTCTTAATCTACCTTCTGTCACTTGTGGTTTGAGCAGGTTATGTAGAATCTCTGAACCTTAGTTTACTTAGCTATAAAAATTAGGATAATATTACTTCTTCTGCATAGCTCTGCAAGTAAATGCAAACCCAGCAGTGTTTTGTATATGTTAAATGTCTAACGATTTTTATTTTTTTCCCTCTATATACTAGATAGTAAAAAAAAAGAAGGAGAAGGAAAAGAAGGAGAAGGAAAAGAAGGAGAAAGAGAAGAAGGGGGAGAAGAAGGAGGAAAAGGGCTGCCCTGTGCTCTTCTCACTTCCAGGTTATACAGCAGCGTCCTTGATTTGCATGTGTTTATTGTGCTGAGTTAAGTGCAAGGGAAATACCTTTCCAGAGAGTTAACTGTTTTGCTTTTCCAGAGCTGGGATGACCACACCTGGTCCTCAGGCACCAGCTCAGTGGGCCCTCCTCACCTCTGTAGTCTTGTCTGCGGTCTTCCTGGAGAGCAGGCTCTCTAAGTACATTTGGAGCTTGGAGCTTCACAGAGTATAGGTTGAATTGGATGAGGGAGCCCTTCTAAGCTAAAAGAAAGGGTGGTAGACCTTGGCTTCAGAGGATCCTGAGGTTAGCATGTCCTCATTAGGGGGCGTGTGAGGACCCTCCAACCTGTGAGAATGTTACCAAACTCCTGATCTGTTTTTTACTCTCTTTTCCTCCTATTTGTCTTTTGTTCACATTCTTCTTCCTCCTTCTGTCCTCTTCTTTTCTACCCTCTTCTTTCTCTTACTGGCCTTCCCACTTTTTTTCTGTGCCTTGTTTCACACCACAACTTGCTGTCAGTCTCCCCTTCTCCTCCCTGGCTTTCCTCCTCTCTACCTCTCCATCCTTCTGTTGGACTCACGTAAGTCCCCCAAATATTTATTTCACATAAACAATGTTTTTTACACAGTGCTAAGTACTCTGCAAAACAAACATACACATAAAACGAGGTTACCCCAGTTTTAGAAAGTTTACATTCTTCCTGCAAATTTCTGTACCTTCTTTCCCTTTGGACAAGTCAGTGCCAGCCTCTCTGCTCTCGCATAACCTCCTGTTTCCCTTCTGCCCCTTTCTACGTTCTGTCTCTTTCTCTATCCCTTGCTGCTCTCTCTTGAAACACCACTGAATTCTATAAAGAAAACTTTTTCATATATTACAGAGCTGGTTCTCTTGGAAATCTCATTGCATTTGATATAAATGCATTTAATGCAAGTCAAACGCTATTTAACTGAATAAATTATGAAAAAAATTACAGCAAAGTCAAATTTCATACAAATTATTTAAAATGAATACTACAGCTGTTGGTAACATGTAGCAAACATCTACATGCATTTTTTTAAACTTTGCAAATTAAGGAATGTTGGAATACATTGTCTTTTTGTTGCACACACAGTTTTCTTTAGCTCTACTGTGTCTAACCAGAATACACAATTTTGTTTGGACAGCCAGTTTGTAAAGACATTCCATTAACTCTAAAATGTGTTTAGATTTTTCACTACAGGTTCATGATGATTATGAAATGAGAGAGGGTGAGATTTTTGTTTTGCTGGTTTTGGGTGCCAAGCAGAGCTTTCCTAACCTGGAGGCTAGAACTTCTGTGGATTGAGCTTCATCATTTGCCAAAAGTCTCAGGGGAGGGAAGGAGGACACTAAAGTGAACTCGTGAGTAAAAAAGAAAATTGACCTACCTGGAACTATTCTGGCTAAATATGAGCTGAAATGGGCAAATCTCTAGTGGAAGGGTAGAGCTGGAGGTAAAAACTGAAAATACTAGGGATATAGCTGTTTAAGAAAAGGGAGGATGACAAGCTCTGAGTGAGAGTCCACCTCTTCAAATGGTAATTCATGTACTGCCCCAACTATTGTCTTCCCTCCCCTGTCCCCACCAAATGCAGACTTTTTGTTTCAATGAACTATTGGAAGTTCTTTAACCATGCCATAATATTTTATTACTCTATGCCTTTGCACCTGGTGTTTTCTTCTCCTAAAATGCCATTTCCCTTTGATCTGTCCATTATATCTTTTTCATTCTTGAAGACTGAGTGTTGGAGTCACCTTCATGAAGTTATCCCTCTATTCTGCCTTCTTTGTGCACTCACTCTACCCTAAACATATCTCAATAACAATTCCAGTCACTCTGAATATTTTATAACTTTATACTTCTATTCTCTTACTATACTAGATGTTAGACACAAAAATTAATTCAAGATAGATTTTTGACCTAATAATTAAAGTTAAATCATAAAACCTTTAGAAAAAACAGGAGAATATTTGTGAGACTTGGTGAGAGTTAAATATTTTTAAAGATATGTTAAAATGCAATATACATTAAAATAATAAATTTAACTTAAATAAATTAAAAATTTGGGGCCCATAGAGAACCTGTTAAGAAGTGTGTATACACATCACAAAGAAAGAGAAAACTGTCACAAAAAGTACTTGTAGCCAAAATAAAGAACTCCTATATTTCAATAATAAAGAGCCAAACAACCCAATAAAAGTGAGCGAAATATTTAAATAGGAACTTCACAAACAGGATATATTAATGGTCAAAGCAAAACAAGCCACCTACTAAGAGAAAAAACTTTGTAAAATGTATATCTGATAGAAGACTGGTATCCAACATATACAAAGAATGCTTAAAAGTCAGTAACAGGAAAACAAAAGACAATTTTTAAAAAGGAGCAAAGGATCTAAGTAAATCCTACCAATAGGGATACACATGTCAAATAAGCATATGAAAAGATGCTCAACATTGTATGCTATTAGGGAATTGCAAATTAAAATAACAATGAAAGACCTCTACACACTTAATAGAATAGCCCAAACCCCAAACTGTCAATGCCAGTTGCTGATGAGGATGTGAAGCAGCAAGAAGTTTTATTCTTTGCTGGTGGCTAAACTAGTATGTTCACTTTGGCTGTTTTCTGAAGGCTGTGGACACTCTTGATCTGAAAAGACAAGATGGTCACTAGGGATGGTGTTCTTATCTCTTAAATAAATCATTGTAAAAAATGTGTATTAAATCCTGTGGATCATCATTATGGGTGCCAGATCAAAGAGAGAAGATGATCAATATAGTCTCCATTTTATAATCCAAAAGACATAGATAATAGAATAATGATAACAGCTATATACAACTGTGCAACAGATATACTATTATAGATCGACCTCTGTGCTAAGTGATTAATAAACGTCATTTTGTTTAATTTGGAAACTATTTAGTTAATTATTATAATCTCTATTATTCTAGAGAATAAGACAAAGGCTTAAAAATGCAGCATAACTTGCCCAGATCACATGGAAAGTGATAAAGTATGAAATAAAATAAATATATAAATAAATATATGGCAAAGTAAATTTCTATTTATGTTTTATTTTCTGTATATCTTAATGTCTAGAATGATAACTGAAATATTTAAGATGTTAAATGATTTTTTTTTAAAGAAATAAATGGCACAAGATAGAAACAGTGTTTTAGGTGTTTAAGGGGAGAGAAAATTACATGATTCCTGAAAGAACTGAGTAGCAGTCATGGAAGAAGGAACTCATGAGCTGTATCCTGAAGGGTTAATTGTGCTGGGAGGAGATTGAGTTGGAGCGATGGTAGAAAGAAATCCAAGTGGAGGAAAGACTCTATTTTATCTTTCAGATTCTCTGCACTGAAACTCAGTTTCTTTGGATAGGCCAGATAGGTCTCATTTCTTATCTTAAATGCTTATCCCTTCCTCTCCTCCTGTTCTTGTTAGTCCAATCCTGGCTTGCCACCTCTTAAACATTCTCTGCGCTAAAGAAAGAAAAATCTTAAACCAGATGCCATTATTATTATTATTATTATTATTATTATTAATTATTATTATTATTAATTGTTATTATTATGCAAACCTGGCCATGGCATGTCCCTCCTTACATATCTTCAGTAATTTTCTATCTTTGATAAAATTCACCTTTCTCTCCCCCTCAATATCTTTTCAGTAATCCTTCTTCCATTCTTCATCTCATATCTTCTCCTTGTGTTACTCTGGACTGTTTGTAGTTCCGTACATGTACCACACTTCTTCACCCCTCCATGCCATTAACACTGTGCTCCAATACCTTTCTTCTCTCTCCTGACAACTTCTCTATCAGGACTCAGCCTAGAGGCCCCTCCCTCAGAGAGCTTCCCTGACTCTCCCTGTCTGCTTTGTTTATCCAGAGTTCCCTTATAACTCACATTTCCTTCCCATCAAGACACTCCCAATAGGTTATTATAACTGTTTCCATACCATTTTGTTGCCCAGTAGATTGTGATCTCCAATGAGGAGTGGAACAATAAAGAGAAGTCCAGGATCATATGGCTTCACTGGTGAATTCTGCTAAACTTATAAAGAAGAATTAGCACCAATACTTTTGGAATTCTTACAAAAAATAAAAGAAGAAACACTTCCTAACTCATTCTTTGAGGCCAGTATTACATTGATACCTCAGCTAGACAAAAACATCAGAAGAGACTACAGACCAAAATTCCTTATAAATAAACATGCAAAATTTCTCAAGAAAATACCAGCAAACTAATTCCAACAGTATGTTAAAAGGATTGTACATAAAGACCAAGTGGGATTTATCTAAAAAATGCAAGTTTTATTCAATATACAAAAATCAGTCAATGTGAAACATCACATTAATAGAATAGAGAAAAACAATTGCATGATCTTCTCAATTGATGCAGAAAAGGTATTTGACATAATTTAACATTTCTTTGTGATAAAAAAAAATTCAATAAAATAGGAATAGAAGAAAATTTTCTCAAAGTATATGAACATTGCAGAGCTAACATTATATTTAGTAGTTCGAGACTGAAAGCTTTCCCCCTAAGATCAGGAAAAAAGCAAGGATGCTCACTTTCATTTCTTGTGTTCAATCTAGTATTATAAATTCTAGCCAGAGCAATTAGGCAAGACCAATAAATGAAAGGCATCCATGTTCATGGATTGGATGACTTAACATTTTTAAGATGACCATACTACTCAAAGTAATTTGCAAATTCAATGAAATCCCTATTAAGTCTCAATGATGTTTTTTTTGATGTTGACATACATATAAAATATAGAATTCTTATGAAATCTCAAGTCTCTAAATAACCAAAACAATCTTGAAGAAGAAGAGCAAAGTTGAAGGAGTCACATTTTTTTATTTTAAAAATCATTACAAAGTTATGATAATCAAAACAGTGTGGTATTAGCATAAATACAGACATACAGTCATGTGTTGCTTGACTGTATTTTCTGTGAAATGCATCATTAGGCAAGTCCCTCTTTGAGTGAACATCATAGAATGTACTTACACAAACTTGATGGTATAGCCTATTACACACCTGGGCTATATGGTATAGCTTATTGCTTTTAGGCTACAAACTTGTACAGAATGTTACTGTACTGAATACTACAGGCAATTATAACACTATAATAAGTATTTGTGTATCTAAACATAGATAAGGTACAGTAAAAATATGATATAAAACATAATATATGGTACACTTGTATAGGGTACTTACCATAAATGGAGCTTGCAGGACTGGAAGTTTTTCTGGCTTTCAGCGAGTGAGTAATGAGAGAATGTGAAGGCCTAGGGCATTACTGTACATTATCATAGACACTTTAAACACTGTACACTTAGGCTATGGTAAATTTATTTTAAAAAATCTTTCTTCCATAATAAATTAACCCTAGCTTACTGTATGTAACTTTTTTACTTTATAGATTTTAAATTTAACTTCGACTTTTTGTAATATCACTTAGCTTAAGACACAAACACATTGTAGGGCAGTAGATAATATTTTCTTTCTTTATATCCTTATTCTAAAAGTTTTTTCTATTTAAAATTTTTTAATTTAATTTTATTTCTTACTTTTAAAATCTTTTTGTTAAACTCTAAGACACAAATATATGCATTAGTTTAGACCTACAAAGCATCTGAATTATCAATATTACTGTATTTCACCTCCAAATCTTATCCCACTGGAAGGTCTTCAGGGCAATAACAAACATGGAGCTGCCCTCCGAAGGACCTCTCTGAGGCTCTTCTTGAGGAAGTGTTGCTCCTCAGAAATATGTCCATGACAATTTAGTTTTCTCTTTTCTTCTTTTCTCTTCTGTTTCTTCTTTTCTTCCTTCCTTCCTTCCTTCCTTCTTTCCTTCTTTTTATTTTTTTTTATCATAGATTTGCTTGTAAGCAGATAATGCATCATAAATATTCTTCTATCAATGAAAACCTTTTGGCCTTGAGGTCCCTATTTTCATTCTTTTAAAGTAACTTGTTGAGGTCTGCAAAAGCTTCTGCTAACTCTTCACTGTGAATTTTCTTGGGTGTTTTTCTATTTATTTTTCTGCAATTTCTCTTTTTTCTTCCTTCTTCTTTATGCATTTCTGATCCTGTTCCAACAACTCCTCATTAGTCAATTCTTCAGAAACTATCTTTAGTAGCTCTAAATGTCATTCTCATACATACCCAGGTTAAAGTTGTTTGTCATTTCAACCACAGCCTTGTTTATTTTTGCAAGCTCCTTATTTTAGGAAAATCTTTTGAAGTTGTGAATGAACCTTTTGAGTGTCTTCTTCCAGATGCCATTTATACACTTTTTGGCAGTATCACCCCAACCCCAAACAAGGTTCTTTACACAATCATAGATGTTGTAATCCTTCAAGAATTATACCAGTGTCTTTTCAGGGTCTTCCTCAATTCCTGCAATAGCCTAGGCAAAGGTCTTCCTTAGTTAGTAGGCCTTCAAAGCACCTATAACTCCTTGATTCATTGGTTAGATCAAAGAAGTGGTATTTGGAGAGAGAAACACCACTTTCATATTGAGATGAAGATTATCAATAAAAGGAGGACATCCAGGAGCATTATCCACAATAAACAAAATCTTGAAAGATATGTTATTCTCCAAACAGTACTTCTCCATTTTGTTGGTATAGCAATTCAGAAGGGTATTTTGGAAGAAGTGGTGTTATCCATGACTTCTTATTACTTCTATAGTACACTAGAATGATGTGTGCTTATTTATATTCTTGAAGTCTCTATATTCTCACTGTGTCACATCACAAAGGGTTTCAATTTGTAGCCTGAAAAATTGTTCCCAAGCAATACTGTTAACCTGTCCTTAAAAGCCTTGAAACCTGTCATTGACTTGACATTCTTATGGATGAAAGTTCTTTCAGGCATCTGTTTCCAGAAAAGGGAGGTTTTGTCTTTATTGAATATTTGCTCTGAAAATTCTTTCCCATCGATTTATCTAGAATTTCCAATAATTCTCCAGTTGTCTTCACATCAGAACTCAGAGCTTCATCACTCACTTTCACATCATGTAATGAATAACAATTATTAAGTGGTTTAAATCACCCAAATCTAGCAGTATATTTAGCACTGTCGTCAGTGGAGTCAGGTCCCACCTTCTTTTCTTTCAACATCACAAAGAAACATTTTGCTTTGGCCATGATTATCATCATGCTGAGAGGAATATGTTTCTGTGTCTGGTCTTCAATTCAAGTTATTAGAAGTTGCTTCATTTCAGATATAGGCCCTTCTAGAATTTTTGTTAATCTCAATAAAGCAGTGCCTTCAATAAAGCAGTTCCTTTGACAGATTTTGTCATTTTGTTTTTATTCTTCAAAATTACAGCTATGATTGAATGGGACATGCCTAACTGGTGAGCAATAACTATCGCTGATTTTCTATCTTCATAGTCCTTAATCACTTTTATTTTGGTTTCCAGGTCAATTACGTGGCCTCTTACTGGTAATACTAGCAGTGGATTTTTTTTTTTTTTTTATGGTTAGGGGCCATGATAAACAAAACAACATGAGACTGAGTCAAGCACAAGAGAAAATAATGCATGCAAGAGATGCGGTAAATATGAGATGTATGAGGCTGCTGACAGGGTAACACGGTATACTGTTTACAACAAACTTTTTTAATAAGTAGAAAGAGTACTTTCTAAAATAATAATAAAAGTATAGTATAGTAAGTAAATGAATCAATAATAGTCATTTATTATTATTTCAAGTATTATGTGCCTTATACAATTTTATGTTCTTTGCTTTTATATGACTGGCAACACAGTAGGTTTGTTTACACAAGCATCACCACAGACGTGAGAGTAATGTGTTTTACTACCATGTTGTGAAAGCTATAGTATCACTAGGTAATAGAAAAAAAATTTAGTGCCATTATAATCTTTAAGGACAACCTCATACCTGTTGTCTGTTTT
This sequence comes from Pteropus vampyrus, assembly GCF_000151845.1. Lineage (NCBI taxonomy): Eukaryota > Metazoa > Chordata > Mammalia > Chiroptera > Pteropodidae > Pteropus > Pteropus vampyrus. The sequence goes on along the minus strand of NW_011889209.1, from coordinate 553,278 downwards.
AATGTCTGAAATGTCATTATGAGGAACATTTGGAATAAAATAGAGAGCCCAGAAATAAATAATTGCATATAATTGACTAGGGTGCCAAGGTCATTTACTGTGGGAAAATTTTTTTCAATAAATTGTGCTAAGCAAACTGGATATCCACATGCAAAAGAATGAAATTGAATTCTTATCTTACACCATATATAGGAATTAACTCAATGAATTAAAGACATAAACATAAGAGCTAAAACTCTTAGATAAAAATATAGAAAATATTTTCATAACATTATATTTGACAGTAATTTATTGGATGTGACAACAAAAGGAAAAATAGAAAATTTGACTTCATTAAAATTAAATCTTTAGTGCATCAAAGGACACTATCATCAGAGTGAAAAGAGAATGGTTGAAAATATTTAAAAGTCATATATCCAATAAGAGATTGACATCCAGAACATATAAAAAACTTCTGCAACTCAATAATAAAAAAACGAATACCTTAGTTTAAAAACTTGTCAAAGAACTTGAATAGACATTTTTCTAAAGAAGATATATAAGTGGTCAATAAACTTGTGAAAAGGTTTTCAGCAATACTAATCATTAGAGAAATGCTAATCAAAACCGAGATGAGATGTCCATTAAAATGACTACTAATTTAAAAAAGAATTTTGGTGAGAATGTGGAAAAATTAGAACCCTTGTCTATTGTTGGTGAGGATTTAAAATTATCAGCTGCTGTGGAAAAATCTGGCAAC
>NW_011889209.1:547756-552119 GCF_000151845.1 Pteropus vampyrus | reverse complement strand
AAAAAATAGCAAGTTATTGTTTAATAGGTATGGAGCATTAAAAACAATTCAGCTGAGTAAATTTGGAGATCTATTTGGCTTTATTGAGTGATTCATGAAAGACAGCATTCCAGCTAGCATTGTGCTCTCATGGAGTAGTACACAATGGAAGGTTTTAATAAGAAGAATAGGGCAATAAAACTATCTATAAAAGAAGGATTATTTTTAGATCAGGATATCTTCTTAGGACAGGAGAGAAGGAATGGCAAGTGATTTATTATGCAGATTGGATGGAGACTGCCCATGTGACAGATTAGTTTATTGGTGTTGACCAGAAAATTCCAAAGCGGTTGAATAAAGTTACATTTCTTGGAGTGATTGAAACAGCAATTAAGTCAGATGTTAAATCTTGGTTTGGTATAATGAGCTATAGCCCATATTGGGCCTGAGATCTTCTTTTAATAAGAGTTTCTGTTTGGGATGAATAAAACATTCTGAAAATGGATAGTGGTGATGATTGTACAATTTTGTGGATGTACTTAATGCCACTGAATGGTACACTTAAAATGACTATACTGATAAATTTATGTTATATGAATTTTACCACAATAAAATATATATTCTGGAAAAATTCATAAAAGGCAAAAATGAAATCTAGAGAAGAGTGACACTATGGAAAGGGAGGGGGTCAAACTTTTAAAGAGAGTATAGTCAACTTTCTTAAGTGCCTGAGATATTCTTAGTAAGATAAAAAAGTATTTGGCAAATATAAATATGTTTATGATGTTAACAAGTGATATGGAGAATATAGTAGCCAGACTGCAGCAGAGACAATGAACAGAGACTAATATCTTAAGAAGAGTAAGATTTATGGTTGTCAGTGCTGTTTTGGTCTACAGTCTTACCAAACTCAAGGGATTCATTTTGCCTGCACATGTCAAAGCCAAAAGAGACATGAACAGGAGTTTGCAGCAAAGAAAGTAGAGGTTTATTTAAGGAAATAACACCAAAACTGGAGACATAAGTGAGCTAGTGGTCAAAGACATGGATCCCTTACAGCCTCTAGAGTATAGGTTATGTAGGGAAAAATTTATTAGTCATGATAGATAAGGGAGTTGTGTCATGGGCTCTACCAATTGATCAGGGCTAGGGTAGGAGACAGTTGATCATTGCATCAGGACCTGATGTCAGGCATGGCATCATTCTGCTGGTTTCAAGGGGATATTGGTAGAGTCACTCCACCTTCATTGGTGTGAAGCTATATGATATTATCTTTTGTTTGACCTGACCCAAACCCTGTTTCTGTAGTCACCAGACCTGAGGCTTTGTTCTTAAGACTGATGCTTACCTAAGAGTTTAATAATTAATGGAGTAGTCATGCATAATGCAGAAGGATATGCAAAGAAAAGAAGCAAGTGAGTCCAAGGCCAGTTTAAATTGAGGAAAAAGAGAAGAGAAAAAGTCATTTTAAAGAAGTGAAGATTCACAAGGTTACGGTGGGAAATTGAGTATAGTAGAATGGACATTTTTATATGAAGAAAGATGTAAATGAAGCAGTCTCTATCACCATGGATGATAAATGGATTTCAGAAAAAGAAAGTTTGTAGTTGAATAAAACACTTGGTGAAGAACATATGGGAATAGAGGAAGTTTGTGGTTTGTTTGGTTTGTTTTATTTTTAAATGGTAGACAGGTTTCCAGAGCAAACATAAGTGGGAGGAATGGCAGCAGATGGAGGATGAGGACAATATTTGGATGAGAATATGTGAGGTAATATATGATTAGAAAAGTTTGAGGCAGTGCTTGATTTGAAGCAACCAGGCTTATGATTTGATGCCCACTTTGTTTATAACTAAAAAAGTGACAGGTTAAAAAAATTAGCTAGTAGAATTGTTTTAAAATATATATTTTTCATATTTGGAGAAAAATCAAAAAATGCTCTTGATTTCTGTATTTTTTAAATTTCATTTTTGAACATTTCCTTTTTATATTCCCATATAATGTAATGGATAACAGGCCAGGTTCTGGGTTCACAGTGCCTGAGGATAAATCCTGATTCTTCTTTTTATTAGCTGATAGAGGTTGGTCTGTTTTCTTTTTCAATCTTCAATGTTCTTACTTGTATAACAGAAATGACGATAGTTCAACTTCATGTTTTTTTTTTTTAAATTTTTGATTTGCTTTGTTTTTAAAAAAACATAAATTTATCTCTTACTTTGGAAGTGAGGCTGGGAAATTCAAGATCGATGTGCATTTTATTTTTGTTTTTTTTTGGCATTAAATAAGATATTGCAATAAAAACATTTAGAACCTTGCCTGGGGAACAGAAAGTGCTGACTACCTGGTAGCCTTTTTCCATCCTCCCTCTTCTTCCCTTTTTCCTGCTTTTAAACCTCCTTCTTTGAGGAAGTTTCTGTGCATAGAAGATACATTTAGGACAGTTGCCCAAAACAGACTTCACTGCTAATTGTGATGTTCCTGGATCAGCAGCATCAGTAATATTTATGAACTTGCAAGAAATTCAGAAAATTAGGCCCTGCTCAGAACTGCTGAAACAGAATTTAACAAGATCCCAGGTGCTTGAAATATACAGTGCAGTTAAGAAGTGCTGCTGTGCTGTGGGTTTCTGGATAATGCTTTGGCCTGTCATTCTAGTGTCATTAATATTTGGCTTTTTATTGTTTCATTCCACTCCCACACTCAGATAAATTAAAGAAAAATGAAAATGACAATGATAAAAATTGTTTAAGGAGGCACTTTGAGTCAAGATGGTGTGAAAGGTAGACATTATGCTTACCTCCTCTCCTGATGACATCAAAATTACAATGAAACTACAGAGCAACCATCATTGGGAGTCATCTGAGTTCTGGATGAATGGAACTTAGCTGGGGACACACAGAAGAGGCCACCTCGAGACTGGTAGGAGAGATGGAATGTGAAACTGGATGGTCCCACATCCTCATGTGGTGAATCAGAATCAAGAAGGATAGCTTGGTTACAGAGGTCCCCCCGAAGGAGTGAGGGATCCCGGCTCTTCTCTGGGATCCTCAGCCCAGGGTTCCAGTGCCAGGAAGAGAAGTCTCCACAACCTCTGTCTGTGAAAACCAGCAGAGATTGTGGATGAGTGAGACAGAAGGCTGTGGGAGTCACAGGCATTCCTCTTAAAGGGCATGCATGCAGACTTAGTCAGTGATGGACTTACTCACTCTGAGCTCCAGCATTGGGGTAGCTGGTTGAGGAATGCCAGAAACATACAGGGAGGAACTGAGTTGGCTGGCTTTAGGGTAGGGGCTGGAGGGTGTCTTTCTCCCAGACAGAAGGGCAGGCAGAATTCATTGTTCATTTGTTGAGTATGCAGCCACCCACCTGCCCCCCGACACACACACACCTTTCCCGGTGGGCAGCCATCACATCTGAGTCTCCACAAACCTGGCTAACACAGGTTGCCCTGCCCAGGTGATTCCCTGAAACTCCACCTTTCTCAACTTGTGGGTCCACCCATGATGCCTCCAGTGGTTTTTCCATACAAATAGCCTGCCTTGGCTCATGCTGCAGACTTCCCTAAAATCTCTCAAAACCCAAAGAAGCAACATCTGGCCTCAGCATGTCCTGTACTTCTTGCTGAGCAGCACCAAGCCCAGTACTAGAGGCAGCTGGCCTCAGTCCCTGGCTTGGCCTCTTACGAAACCTCTAAGCCTGCACGGGTGACAGCCATCTGCAGATTGCTTGATGACTCTTTCCAGGTGACCCTGGAAGTGTACAGGCTGTGGATGAATTTAACCTGCAGCTAGAATTCTCCCAGAAGGCCCTTGGGCTGGCACACCCAGTGACTGGCTTCAACTGGAGTCAGAGCATCACTCAGGGCTATATCTGAGGAAGACATACCTGATGGGCAGACTAGGAAGGCACCATAGCCCTACTAAAGTGAATCCAACTTCATAGGGTCATCTCTTCACTGGCCAATCCTCACAATCAACCTGAGAGTCAGTCCTTCCCACTGACATGCAAACAGCAACCAAGACTCATCTACAACAGGAGAGCACACACAACTCATTCAAGAAAAACACCTTGAGCACCTATCTCAGGTGACTAGAGAAGACTGTGCCACTGGGCCACACAAGACAGCTACTACATCAAGTCACTCTACTGAGACCAGGAGATTTAGGAGCCATACATAATACATAGAAAGAAACACAGGGGGGCAGCCCAAATGGGGAGACAAAGAGACATGTTCCACATGAAAGAATAGAACAAAACTCCAGAAAAAAAAAAACTAAGCAAAATGGAGGCAAACAACCTACCAGATGCAGAGTTCAAAACACTGGTTTAACTATGCTCAATGATCTTAGGAGAAGATCATTGAGAAGATCATTGAAAACTTCAA
>NW_011889209.1:535714-547146 GCF_000151845.1 Pteropus vampyrus | reverse complement strand
AGACTTTAAAACAAAGATTATAACAAGAGACAAAAAAGGACCCAGCAATCCTGCTTCTGTGTTTTTATATGAAGAAATCCAAAATACCATTTTGAAGGGACAGGTGTATCCATATGTTCATTGCAGCATTATTTATAATAGCTAAGATATGGAGGCAACCTGAGTGTCCATTAATGAATAAATTGATAAATAGGTGGTACACATGTACAATGGAAACTTACTCAGCTATAAAAATAACTAACTAACTAACTAACTAACTAACTAACTAACTAACTAACTAACTAAAATCTTCCCATCTGCAATAACATGGATGATCTAGCAGGTATTGTGCTGAGTGGAATAAGTCAGACAGAGAAAGACAAATGCCATATGATTTCACTTACATGTGAAATCTAAGCAACAAAATAAACAAAACAGAAACTTGTAGACACAGAGAACATTTTCAGGGTTGCCAAATGGGAGGATATTGGGGGGAAAAAGGGAAGGGATTAAGAAATATAAATTAGTTACAAAATAGTCATAGGGACATAAAATGTAGCATAAGGAATATAGTCTATAATATTGTAATAACTATACAGTGTCATATGGGTACTAGATTTATCTGGGTGATCACTTTTTAAGTTACGTAAATGTCTAATCACTGTTATATTCTTGAAACTAGTGTAATATTGTCTGCTATAATTTAAAAACAACAAAAAAAATAAAGTTTAAAAAAGTTGCCTAAGGAAAAACTGTTTTTTCCAATAATGTTTCTTAGGATCAGAAAGAAAAAGAAATTTCTGAATTTTCCAAATCTAGTCTTATACATGTTTAACTTATTCTTCACATCAAGCTTGCAAAGTAAGTAGGGGAAAGCTTTTGTCCACATGCGTGTAGAATAACCCGAGGACCAAAGGTGCTGAAGGTCGTGGTAAGAATATAACCTACCCAGGCTGAATTGTTGTCCTCTCTGTAAATACAAGATCACAGAACAAAGACACTTTTCTCCTTTCCCAGAGGAATTATCTTAAAATGAATGTTTGTGCAACAGTAAACAGGGGAAGGAATTCTACACAGAGCCAAGTCTTCCTTTAGCATCAGGGTCTCTGTTAACGCCAAGGCTGATAACACAGTGGCTGGGACTTTAAACTTGAGTCAGTGCAGAAACCACAGGGACTCTGGACATCTGGGTGGTATGCAGTTAGCTTTTTGTCCTTTTTTATCCTCTTCTCAGTTTGCCAAGCCATTTGAGAACCCAACCAATCCAGCTGCCTGTCTTCTGAGAATAAAACTAAGTAGGCTCAGGAGAAATTTCTCCTCCACTGGTAGAAGTCACCTACCAAGGTGGAAGACAGCAAAGAGATACATTAGACAATTAATCCCACTTATCAAGGTGCTCCCCAAGGCACTGACACTTTAATGTGCATTTGGAGATTTGTGGCCTCACTCCAGGGACCAGAGCAAAAGAGAGAATGATTATAGGCACCCGTCAAAGGGACAGAGAAATGACATAAGGTGCAGCTGGTTCAATTATAATATAAAGCTTTTGTTGGAGATCAATTCTCCTTGGTGATGGCAGACTGATTGACAGGTGCTGGGTGGAAAGAAGAGGAGAAGGAGGGAGAGGTTGTGCAGAGCAGCAGAAAGAGGACATTCACACAGCTCCGGTTTCTAGCAGGCCCAGCTGTGCTCACAGCATTCCTTTTAGGAAGGCTTTACTGACAAACCCAACTTGTCAAGAGGATGGTTTTGGCCTCCAGAATCGGTGAGATTAGTCACTCTACCTCCAACACCCTGACCTGTCCTGGTATAAATGAGAATAAAAGATGGAGTCTCTTTCTCAAGACTGAATCTCAGGGAAGGAAATTTTTTGGCTTTCTGGATAATCTATTCTAAGGATCACTGAAGGGACAGATTTTTTTTCTTTTTCTTTTGCCAAATATCTTCTCCCATTAAAAACTAAAACAAAACCTATATTCAAAGTCAGTAAAAGATTATTATTTCAATCCTTGGCATGCACACCTTTACAGACAGCCATTTTGTTTCTCAGGAATTAATGTGCTAGAGAACAACAGCCATTGGCAACAAAATCAAGAGTAAATGTACCCAATTGCTTTTATTAGCATCTTCCTTTGCATGGAAGGACTTCAGTTTCCATACAGCAGGATGTTTAAGAAAAACCTGAAGTAAAGGGTGGGGAGATAGTCTGGGCTAGTGAGTCTGGCATTTGAGTTCTGGCCTAGCACTTTCACTATGCAACTTTGGACAGACAGGCAACCTCTCTGGACACCAGTTTCCTTGCCAATAAAATGACAGTATCAACCAAATGATCTCCTGAGACTCTATCAGAGGATATAATTCTACTTTCCTAATCTTACCAGCTTCTAATTGTCAATACTTCCTATCCACCTTTAGTTTACATTTTAACCAATATTAAGATCAAAGAATGAATTGGTAATGAAAAAAGAGGGCTCAATTTCTCCTACTTGGGGATATGTGAGAAATTCTGGTTCCAAGCCTAGCAAGTAAAGGGCTGTGACTACAGTTTGCAATCAGGCCTGTGTTTATGAGTGAGTATTGCTAATTCTTACCCCTTTCTCTCTCAAAGAGTTTCTAATCTAGAACTCTCTTAATTCTTTAATGCTTTGAGAGTTTGCCAATATCCATGGAATTAAATATTTTGTAATTTTCTCTGGATAAATATGAAGTAACTAAATAATTTGCTTTTTACCTTCTTCATATCTACTCTTCATGGTTTAGGGAGAGCTCATGTGCTCAAAGGGAGCCTGACCCCTGAGTAGGATGTGTTCTTTGAAGATTATTTGTTGCAGTAGGGATGAATGTGGGCTGTATTATCCCTATTTTTTAACTTAGTCCTCTTCATGACAAAGCTAAACAGCTTCCTGGAATAAAAATTTTCTGGAGGTCAAGAGTAGTCTCCTACTCAAATTCGACACTTGAATAAGAGACCTTGGAATTGGGACAATGCCATGTTAAATGTTCGCTCTTCCAGCCAGGAGCACTTGTTAATATTCGGCTTGGAAAAAGTATTAAATGCTCTGCCATAATTACCACCAGAGTTAAAAAAATAACAATAAATGTGTTTGACTATTTTGATGATTTAATCAGAGAAGTAAATCAAGTACTGATATCAAGCCTGGCATAGAGTAGAGGCACAAGAAATATTAGATACTTTTTAAAACTGTTTAAAATTTTTTTCAATTACAGTTGACATAAAATATTATATTAGCTTTACGTGTATAACATAGTAATTATACATATGTATACCATATGAAATGATCACTCTAGTAAGTCTAGTACCCATCTGACACCATAGATAGTTTACAATATGATGTACTTTACATCCCCATGACTAATTTTGTAACTGGCAATTTGCACATCTTAATCTCTTCACATTTTTTGCCCATCTCCCTAACCTCTCTCCCATCTGGTAACCATCAATTTTTCTGTATCTATGAATTTGTTTCTGTTTCATTTATTTATTTTGTTTTTTAGAGTGAAATTATATGATACTTGTCTTTCTCTGCCTGATATATATCAATTAGCATAACACCCTCTAGGCCTATCCATGTTGTCACAAATGGCAAGATTTCATTTTTTGTATGGCTGAGTAATATTCTATGTAAATATGTACCATTTCTTCTTTATCCATTCATCTATCTATGGATACTTAAGTTGCTTCTGGATCTTGACTGTTGTAAGAAATGCTGCACATAACACAAGGATGCATATATTAAATTAGTGTTTTGAATTTCTTCAAGTAAATATCTAGAAGTGGAATTGCTGGTCCCTTCTTTTTTTGTTGTTATAACCTTTGTTTTAAAGTCTATTTTGTCTGGTATAAGTATTGATACCCCAGCATTTTTTTCCATTTCCATTTGCATGAAATATCTTTTTTTATCCTTCAAATTTTGGTCTCTGTGTGTCTTTTGATCTGAAGTGGATCTCTTGTAGGTAGCATATGTAAGAGTCTTGTTTTCTTATTCATTCAGCCATTCTGTCTTTTGATTGGAGCACTTAATCCATTAACATTTGAAGTAATTACTGATAGGCATGTAGTTATTGCATTTTCTTACTCATATTTTTTCCTTCTTATTAAAAAAGTCTCTTTAACATTTCTTCTAATATTGGTTTGGTGATCATGAACTTCTTTAACTTTTTCTTATCTAGAAAGTTTTTAATCTCTCTTTTGATTATAAATGATAGCTTCACTGGGTAGAGTAAACTTGGTTGTAGGTCCTTTTTTTCATCACTTTGAGTATTTCCTTCCAATTCCTTCTGGTCTGCCAAGTTTCTGTTTAGAAATAAGCTGACAGTCTTAAAGGAGCTTCATCGTAAGTCTTTTCTTGCTTTTCTCTTGCTGCTTTTAAAATTCTTTTTTTTGTCTTTAACCTTCGACATTTTAATTACGACGTGTCTTGGTACGAACCTGTTTGGGCTCCTCTTGTTTGGGACTCTCTGAGCTTCCTGGATTTGTATATTTATTTCATTCACCAAGTTAGGAAACTTTTCAGTCATTATTTCTTCAAATAGGTTGTTAGTCCTTTGCTGTTTTTCTTCTTCTAGTACCCCTGTGATGAGAATATTGATACATTTGATGTTGTCCCAGAGGTTCCTTGAACTATCTTAATTTTTTAATTTTATTTTTATTTTATGTTTGACTGATCTGAATGGATGTTTTCAGCTACCCAGTCTTCTAAATCGCTGATTTGATCCTCCGTTTTATCTAATTTGCTTTTGATTCCTTATTGTATTCTTCACTTCTGATCAGTTTTTTAAAAGTTTGTGTCCTTTTTTATGTTTTCTATCTCTGTTGAAATTCTCAATGAGTTCATCTGTTCTTCTCTAAGTTCATCGAGCAGCTTTATAACCAGTGAACTCTTCATCGTGTAGATTGCTTACCTTCATTTAGTTTAGCTATTTTTTTTTCTGAAATTTGTTCAATTTTTTTATTCAGAACATATTTCTTTGTCTCCTCTTTTTTGCTGACTCTATGTGTTTGTTTCAATGCATTAAGTAGATCTGCTAACATCTCCCAGTCTTGGTAGAATGGCCTTATGTAGCAGGTGTCCTGTGAGGCCCAAGGACAGTGTCCCTGGTCACTTGAGCTGGGTACTCCAGATGTTTCTTTTGTGTGAGTTGTGTATGTCCTCCTGTTGTAGTTGAACCTTGATTGCTCATGGCAGGTTAATGGCAGGGCCCTTCAAGCTGATTTTCTGTGAGGAATGGCTATGATTATAGCAGAAAAGCTGTTGTGCAGGGGCTGCCCCACAAAACAAAATTGCTTTATCAGGGCTCTTGTGTTTGCTAAGTACGCCTTTTGAGTATGTTGTTTTTGAAGGTGGTTGTGGGTGCTCTGGTTGGGTGGTCTGAAGCTAGCTTCCAGGTATGTTGGTTTTGGGACCTTTTGGGAGGAGCTAAGGTGCAGGCCAAGGTCGGCTGCTGCCTGTGCCCAGTCCAGAGCCATCTAGTATGAGCTACAAAGTGATGTGCGATGATTGTCACTTGTGCTGGTCTTAGAGGTATCTGAGAAAGGCTAAGCAATTTACTGAGTCCAGCTGCCACTAGTGCCAGGCTTGTGTCTGCATAGCAAGAGTTACATGGCATGCTGAGATTAGTCATTGCTTGTTTAGTGTTTGAGAACCTTTGAGAGATTTTAGAAAAGTCAGCAGTACAAGCTGAGATAGGCCATTTGTACGGAAAAGCTGCTGAAAGCAGCATAGGTAGACCAGAAAGTTAGGTGAGGTTGAGTCTCTGGGAATCACTAATGCAGGGTGAATTGTGTTAGCCAGGTTAATGGAGACTCAGACTTGGTGCCCATATGTACCTGCAGGCTAGGTGAGGGGAGGGCTCAACAAAGGACAATGGCGTCTCTTTCTACTTCTGTCTAGGAGAAAGCTGCATCTCCTGCCCTCACTCTGAAGCCAGCTTCTCCCCTTATGTCCCTGGCACTTTTTCAGCTGCTGCCCTGGCACTAGAGGTCAGAGCAAGTGAGTCTGTCTGCAAGTAAATCCATGTGTGGGTCCTCTAAGAGGAACGCCTGGAATTCCAGCAGCCTCCGTCTCACTCAGCCACAGTTCTGTTGATTTTCACAGCCAGAAGTTATAGGATCTACTCTTCCCAGCACTGGAACCCTGGGCTGTGTAGCCCAGTGTGGGGTTGTGACCTCTCACTTCTTATGGGTGGACTTCCAAGGCTGACACATCTTTCCTAATTTTTAATCACATACATGGGTGTGGGACCAGCCAGTTTTGCATCTTTGTCCTTCCTACCAGTTTTGATGTGGCTGTTCTTTATATCTTTATTTATAGGACTTCTGTTAAGTACGTCTTTAGATGGTCCTCAAGGGTGGGTGTTTTATAGTTTAGTTGTAATTTTGATGTGAGCACAAAGTTTACCTGCTCTGCTATTTAACTGGAAGTTCAGTTATGTCTATTAGCTACTTTTAATAGAAGGAATTATGCTTATTTTATTTTATCAGCAGTAAAAAATAAATAAATTTTATACATTTACCCCCTTTGGGACACTGAGGGTATACCAACTAATAAATTTTATTTTCCCAAGAATTCTGAGACAATGATGTCAGCTAATAATGGAAGACAAGAACCAGTGAAAAAATGGGACATTTGAATTAAATGGAGAGTATATGATCTAGCTATTGAGAGCAGTGGCAAGATGAACTTGGTTGAAGAACATGGTAGAATTTCCAGGCCATTTTGAGATAGAAGAAAAGCTGTGGGATCAATGGATTGGAAATTGTGATGAGGTTGAAGAATTGCCACAGTAAGCAGGCCAGGGTTAAATTATTATGTTCCAAGTAGGTTATGTGACTTTATTTAAGGATCAAAATAGTCCTTGGTGACAAATACCTAGGTTATAAGAATTGGAGTGGATAGCCACTGTAGAATGAAAGAATAGATCCCTGAGGATGAGAGATTAGGGCATGAGGGCCAGGGAGCTCATGCAACATATGGAAAGTGGAGCTCAGAGAATGATGACTGGATTTGGGGTGGAGAGAGGCAGTGAGCAGGTGCCAAAAGCTTTAGTGCATAGAAGGGAGAGGCGAGGATGACAGTGGATGATAATAAAGAGAAGGGAGAAGGAAGGGGCCTCTTAATTGTTGGGAGCAGGAACTTCAAGTGGGAGGGGTCTTTACAAGATGGAGAGAGAAGAATGACAATTGATATAGGTTATAGGCATTTACGTCTATTGAATAAATGAGTAAACTTTGAACAAATGCATAAACTTCAGAAGCACCCCTTTCCTCTTTCTTTCCACAACTGTACAATAAAACCAAGCCTCATGGAGTAAAGGAGAGCTCTTTGTTTTTATTTTATTAGCTCATTTTCTCACATATTTACAACTTAGCCCATCCTTGCCCAGTTCAGCCAGATGACTCCTACTTAGTCCAACTTTCAACATTACCAAATAAGAGAGAAACCAAAGCATTACTAATGGATCTAGGACTCATCTCTCTCCCACTACTTCTTTCCTCTCTGCCTTTCCCACTCAACCTCTGACTACCTGCCTGTTTTGCTTAGTATTTCAAGTGTTATGGTAATTTCAGGAAACATTTTTCCATTCAGAAAATGCAAATGTATTCGACATGTTCTTTCAATTACTAATTTTCTCATTAATGTTTAATATTTTTGTAACTCTAAAAAAATCTTTTGAACATTTATTTTAATTTTTTAAAGTAATTCCAATGAATTCCCTAAATGAAATAGAACTTTGTGATCTTTTTTATTGATAGTTTGGAAGTAAACATCCTATTTCCAAGGAATTAGAATTTTCCCAGTTCAAAATTTATCTTAGAGTAGGGGGTAAGCATGATTTTTAAAGAATTTTATCCTTTAAAACTGAAATTGGATTGAATTCCATTGTGAGCCTTACTGAGTCAAATGAAGGGAATATTTTTGGTTGGAAAGGTTTTTAGAAACCCAGAGTTTGATCGTCACAGCCAGGCTCTACCTCCACTGTGGCAGGATACTGTCTCACTGGGGGGTTTGGGGATCCACATCCTAGTCACAGTCTATTATATTCAGTCTGTAAATAAAGATCACATTTGTCAAAGGCCTGGCCTGAATGTCCTCTTGTGCCTTTTACAAAACAATAAGCCTTAGACTCCCAGGGTGTGAGACAGTGTTGTTTTCTAACATTTGCAAGTTTTGTATCTAGGACCTAATGATTGTAATGAGAGCTGCAATTTCTTATGCACTAGTTGTATACAGTACTTTGAGTAGGTGTTTTATAGCTATTCATATATAACAGGAAAATGACTTACTGAGGTAGGTATCATAGTTAAATCCATTTTAGACATGCATGTAATAAGGCGTAGAGAGATTAAATCACAGCTCAAGACTACAGCTATAAAAGTAGCAGAGCCAAGATGCGAAAAACAAATCAGACTACAGAAGAGAGAAACAGGCCTTGGACTGTTGCTTTGTCTTATTGTTGTTTCATTTTAATTATGGGGGTGATTAACTATAAAACTGAGTTGAGAGAGAGTTTGAGAAAGAGGAAACACTTCAACTCCCACACATCCTTTCCCTCATTTATCTGCACACATTAGTCCTGCATGGAGGGAGAGGCAGCCTATTCAGGCCAGTGACTCTGATGCTTTGATTTGAAGGGACGGGTAGAAACCATATCTCTTGACAGCAAGCCTCACTCAGGGCCAACCAGTTTGTTAGCTCACTTCCAGAATCATTGCTAGTCAGCTCGAATTCTTTAAGATTAAATTAAGCTTTTTGAGATGAGAGCTTGATCAAAGTTTTTATTCTGGCACTTTCTCAGGTGATAAATAAGGAGATATTTGGCTCAGCCTTAATTAACTCAGTGCTAGGGATCCTTGGGTGCCATAAGGAAAAGGGCGCCTCTTCCTGAGATAAAGAGTTGACTTCACCCTGAGTCTGTGGGCATCTCTTATGATATAGGAATGCTTATCGGAAGGGAGTTTTTGATGACCACTAGCAAGTCATGCCCTTCCTTCTGTACCACACCCTGCCATGTTCCTGTTCTGATACTTCACCTGGCTCCCCTCGATCTCAGCAGCAGTTTCTCTTTCTGTCAACTTTTAGGAAGCTCCTCAAGTCCAACATGAGACATGAAGAGGTCTCCATGTTTCAAGAGGATAGCTTGCAGATCTTTACCACCTCTACTTGGTTAAAACGTGTCACATATGCTTTTTTCTTGCTTTTTCCCTACTCAATTCCCCTCCTTAGTACACCAGGAAATTGCTTAGGGAGTTCTCTACAAAAGTTTTTTTTTTCATGTTTGTTTCTGGCCACTTCTGCCACCACCTTTCTGCTCTCTAGATAGTCCGTGGTACTAGCCTTTCCCCTAACACCTCCTCCTTGATCTCCAATTCTCAGGCACTAAGAAAGCAAAACACCTCAACAAAAGCCCAAGAACATGGTTATTACAGGCTCTTTTAATCACCGAATCTAGTGTGATTTAGTCAAAATACATGAATTTCGTGCTAATCTCATGGAGAAAAGCAAATATCCTCATTTGTTCTCTCCTGAATCTACCACTCACATTCTTCAAAGTATTGTTCATGCCACTTCTCTGAACAAAACTCTTCAATTATATAATGAAGAGTTTTTCATGCCACTTCTCTGAACAAAACTCTTCAATTATATAATGAAGAATATATGGAGCACTATACTATATTTGATATAGCTCAGAGATGGAGCCACTGAAGGTCCGATGCTCTGACCAGTGTGGGGCTGCCACTCAGCTGTAAGTAGCACCTCTGAAGGTTTGCAGCCAACCAGTAACCCCTGGTCCCACACACTCAGTTTTATTGCCAACAGAAGGAATACATGGTCATTTTCTCATTGTGATTGTAATTGGGAAAAGACACTCTCATTTATGCAGTTCCTTTCATCAGCTTTAGGTTTGCTAGTGGGAAGGTAAGTATGAATGTACATAATGAAATAGCAACATAAATGAGAGAGGGACTATTCCACATGAACTTAAGATCCAGCATTTTGACTATTCATCTTTAATGGGATATAACACAGGAAGAAAAAACCAGGAACAAATTCTTACCCACAGTCAGTAATCATATTTTTTCCTAATGTTGGTAATGTAAATTTAGACTGTTGTGTGACTGTTTTGTCACTGATTGTGATAAAAAGAAAAATGATTAATTAAAGTGATGTCATTGAGAACCAGGATTTTTAGCATAAGATAAAGAAGAAACAGATGTAAGATTTACGAAGTTAGGTAAAATCCTTATAATTTATAAGTATATATTATCGATCTCTATCTACTGACAGGCTTAGAAATAATGGGAAATTTAGTATGATGAAAACCAATAGTACCCAAATTGTAGTCATTAAATGCCATTTATCCCTTAAAAAAGACAAAGCTCCTTGGAAAAATGGCAGATTATAGGTCTGGGACTAGAAATGTACAATGTGAGCTCGGGACATTTCGTTCTGCTAGAAAGCAAGAAAGTAATCATAGAATAACAAGATCATGTTAAAAATACCCAAGAGGCTATGTTAAGAGGTTCTCACTAACTCAAGATGAGACAATTTAAACTTCAATAAATTTAATAACTGTTAAAAATAGAAATTAACAAATATATTTAAATCAATGATTTTATAATAAAATATTAAAGTATTAGGAAAACTAATTGGTCACTAGTGGAGAATGTTTGTGAAAAAAACGTATTGAAAACTAGTAAGAATCAAATATGTATTCTACCTTTCTTATATAAATCATAGCATATGGTAATTATGTACATAGTATGATAGTTATATGCATATGATAAGTTATATGTATATGATATATCAGATATATGATAGTTATATGTTCATTACATCTTATATAACTCATAGTATAGGATAGTTATACCAGAGTATAACTTGATAATGAGAAGTTTTATATACTTTCTAAAAATTTTATAGATTATGAAAAAATTATATTGTAAAATATTACTATTTTACAACTTCTAATAACTTAATGGATCTAGACAGCATCTATTAAAATCATAAATGAAGGACAATCAAATATTACATGCCACCTGACTGAAATACTTAGCAAAAAATCACATTTGATTTCTCTCAAGCCTCTGGGTATACCTAGCAACATATAGAAAATACACAGATGAAGAAATATATTTTAGAAAAAGACCTCAGATATTATACAGTCAAAAAAACTGTACTTCGGGAAACTGTACAGAACACATTTATGGGTTACTTCTACAAAGAGAGAGTGAGAGACAGAAACACACACACACACTCACCACACATAATGAAAGAGAATGTGTGACAGAGAGAGTGAAAGAAAGAGAGAGATGAAAAAAGGAGTTTGAGAAAAGATAGGTGATAGAAAATATAAAACTGACTACCAGATAATTAATGATTTAAAGAAATTATTGTTAACAATTTAACTTAATTAATTAATTAATTTATTTA
>NW_011889209.1:530941-533769 GCF_000151845.1 Pteropus vampyrus | reverse complement strand
TTTTCATTATATAGGTCCTTCACATGTTTTGTTAATTTTTTCCCTAGGTATTATTCTTTATGTGCAATTCCAAAAGGAATTATTTTTTCCACTTCTTTTTCTGACATTTCACTATTAGAGTATAGGAAGGCTATGGATTTTTAAACAATGATTTTGTATTCAGAAGCTTTATTGTATTTGCTTATTGTTTCTAGTAGTGTTCTTGAGGAGTCTTTAGGGTTTTGTATATAGAGAATCATGTTATCCTCAAATAGTGACAGTTTGAGTTCTTCATTTCCTATTTGGATGCCTTTTATATCTTTCTCTTGCCTGATTGCACTCACTAGGATCTCCAATGTTATATTGAATAAGAGTGGCAATAGTGGTCAGCCTTGCCTTGTTCCTGATCTTAGAAGGAAAGTTAGTTTTTCTCCATTAAGTATAATGTTGGCTGAGTGTTTGTGTCATATATTGTCTTTATTATGTTAAGGTACTTTCCTTCTATACCAATTTTGTTAAATATTTTGATCATAAATGGATGCTGAATCTTGTCAAAGGCTTTTTCGGCAACAATTGCTATGATTTTATGATTCTTATTTTTTAATTTGTTTATGTGGTATATCACATTAATTGATTTATGTATGTTGAACCTGTGCAATTGTATGAAGCCGACTTGATCATGGTCTATAATCTTCTTAATATATTGCTGTATTCGGTTCACTAGCACCCTTTTTAGGATTTTTGCATTTGTGTTCATGGGAGATATTAGTCTGTAGTTTTCTTTTTGTGTGCGTGTTATCTTTACCAGATTTTGGTACCAGAGTAATATTGGCCTCATAAATGATTTGGGAAATATTGCCTCCTCTTCAATTTTTTTGGAAGAGATTGAGAAGAATAGGTATTAAATCTTCTTTGAATGTTTGGTAAAATTCACTGGTGAAGCCATCTGGTCCTGGACTTTTACTTTTTAGTAGGTTTTTGATGATCTTTTCAATTTCCATACTGCTGATCGGTGTATTTAGATTTTTCAGTTCTTCTTGATTCAGTCTAGGAAGATTGTATTTTTCTAAGTATCGGTCTATTTCTCTAGGTTATTAAATTTGGTATTATATATTTTTTCATAGTAGTCTTGCATTATCCTTTGTACTTCTGCGGTAAGTCGTAATTCCCCATTTCAGCCCTGATTTTGTTTATTTGTATCCTTTCTCTTTTTCATTAATGAGTCTAGCATGGAGTTTGTCAATTTTATTTACCTTCTCAAAAAACCATATCTGTGTTGCATTTATTTTTTGTATTTTTTTGTTTATTTGTTTTCAGTTTCATTTATTTCTGCTCTAATTTTGATGCTTTCTTTCCTTCGGCTGATTTTAGGCTTCATTTTTTCTACCTTTTCTAGTTTTTTAAGATGAAGCGTTAGGTTGTTTATTTGGGCTTGTTCTTATTTTTTGAGGTAGGCCTGTAATGATACAAATCTTCTTATGGCCGCTTTTGCCATGTCCCAAAAGTTTTGATATATTGTACTATCATTATCATTCATTTCTATGTATCTCTTGATATCTCTTTTTATTTCTTCCGTGACCCAATTATTCTTCAGTAGCATGTTGTTTAATCTCAATGTATTTGTGCTTCTTCCTGGTTTCTTTCTGTGGTTGATCTCTAGTTTCAGAGCATTATGATCAGAGAATATGGTTGATATGATTTCAACTCTCTTATATTTATTGAGGCTATCTTTGTGTCCCAGTATGTGGTTGATTCTTGAGAATGTTCCATGCACACTAGAGAAGAATGTATAAGCTGATGTTTTGGAATGGAAGGCTCTGTATATTTCAATTATGTCCAGTTGGTCTAATGTGTCATTCAAGGATGTTATTTACTTATTGATTTTCCGTTTAGATAATTTGTCCATATCTGACAGTGGGATATTTAGATGCCCTACTATAATAGTATTTCGATCTGTTTCTCCCTTTAGGTCTGTTAGTAATTGTTTTACATAGTTCGGGGCTCCCTGATTGGAAGCATAGATATTAATAAATGTTATGTCTTCTTGGTGCATGATTCCCTTTATCATCATGAAGTATCCCTCAGTATCTTTCTTTACCTTTTTTATTCTGAAGTCATTTTTGTCCAAAGTCTTTTTAGTACTGCTACTCTCATTTTTCTCAGAATACCAGTTTCTTGAAATATCATTTTCCACCTTGTCATTTTGAGTCTATATTTGTCTTTGGCGCTGAGATGTGTCTCCTGGAGGCAGCATGTGGTTGGTCTTTGTTTTTTGATTCATTCTGCAACGCTGTGCCTTTTCATTGGTAATTTTAATTCATTTACATTTAGGGTGATTATTGAAACATGAGGTCTCTTTATAGCTATTTTATCTTTTGCTTTCTGATACCTTGGTGTTTGCATTGCTTCCTTGTTCTTGTGTTTCTGTTTTCTTTATTTTGGTTGGCTTTTGTGGGTTTTCCCTCTGGTTCTTCTTATATTGTGTTATATACTTCAGTTCTGAATCTTTAGTGTGTGGTTACCATTACAAATATGTAAAGGATAGTTATATAGAGAGAGTTATTCCTTTTCTTCTGCACGTGCCTTATTTCTAGTCCCCATTGTGAATTTGGATCTCTGAATCTTCACCTTTTCAGTCACTGTTGTCTCAGTTTGTCCCTATGTATGCTGAACGTTCATTACTAACTTACTATGGTAAATTTCTTCTTATTTTTAAGTTTATAATGCCCTCTTCCTAGTAAGGGTTGCACTCCTCTGCTTCAATCAGCCTGCTAGTCACCTTACTCCTAATTATGTATTTTCGTGTCATTTTGTTTTAGGTGAGCTGACCCCTTTCAGTATTTCCTGTA
>NW_011889209.1:526693-529642 GCF_000151845.1 Pteropus vampyrus | reverse complement strand
TGTCATTTTGTTTTAGGTGAGCTGACCCCTTTCAGTATTTCCTGTAGTGCAGGCCTCATAGTGGAGAATTTCCTCAATTTTTGTACGTCTGGAAAGGTCTTAATTTCTCCTTCATATCTAAAGGTAATGTATTATAATTGCATTCATAAAATGAGTCTTTGTTGACTTCTTGAATTCCAAGCTCCAGCTCATTCTTTAGATTTGGGAAATTTTTGTCAACTATTTGTTTGAAAACGCTTTCTAGTCCCTACTTCTTTTCCTCTCCTTTGAGAATGCCCATTATTCTTATGTTTCCTCTCCTGATGGTATCAGCTCGTTCTTGTATTTCTCTTTCATTACTTTTCATTCTTTGGTGTCTCTCTTCTTCCTTCTGATTTATGTCTAGATTTCTGTCTTTGATATCTCTAATCCTATCTTCCATTTGGTCGACTCTATTTCCCAAGCTTGCTATTTCGTTTTTCAGCTCTTGCAGTGTGTTCTTTATCTCCAGAAAGTCTATTAGGTTCTTTTTGAAGGTTTCAATCTCCTTGCTATAGAACTCATTCTGCTCATCTAGTTGTGTTTTCAATTCTTGAAAATGTTGATATGATTCATTTTGGATCATTGAATTTTTTTCAGAAATACCATCTTGAATTCTTTGTCACTTAATTTGCATATTTCAATGTCTATAAGCTTATTTTCTGGAGATTTTTCTCTTTCTTTCTGAAATGCCTTGTCACCTTGGTTGTTCATGGTATTTCAATGGAATATTTCTCCGCTTGGGCATTAATAGAAGTGTATTCTGATTTTTTTTTTTTCCAGAAAGATGATTTATTATATAATGGTCCCTAGCCTGTTGCAAAGAAGGTGTTTTTCTTTTGGTTTCCAGTAGGTGGCTTCTAAGCCTATTGGATCTCTGTTTTATATAAAGTCTTAATAATACATTTTTTTTCTTATAGATGTTTAATCATGCTCGCTACCTTCAGTCTCATTTCCTATCAGTGTTAGAGACAGTTTTGGCATCATTCGCTCAGATTCCCCCGGGGCTCTGAGATATGGGGGGTGGGGCCCTCTAGGTTGGGGGATGAGGGCTGCGGCTCAGCCTCAGTTTTTCAACCGCAGCTGGAAAAAATCAACTGTTGTTTCTCTGCCATCCCAGCTTTCTGCCGTCCCCATTTCTCTGCCTTCTGCCCTGATGACCGGGCACTACTACTGGCTGTGTGGAACTCACAACGCTCCCAGGCAGGGCTGTTCAGGGTACTCGCACACCTTCCCTCCTCTCCCTTCTCCTACAGGGAGCTCTGGCAGCTGCAAGAGGTAACTTCTTTGTTTCTCCTGGTCCACCCCGTGACAACTGGGGTTCTGACATGTGGTAGCTCTTATGCACAGATCCCACACTCAGATGTGCTGGTGTGCAGTTTGAGTTTTGTTGTTGTTGTTGAGTTTTAGATATTCGGCTTATTGTTTCAAGTGGAGAGATCTAGGGACGTCTCTCACTCCATCATGTTTCTTGTAAACGATTTTAGATGTGGTAATGTATTACAATTGCATTCATAAAATGAGTCTTTGTTGACATTTTTAGAATAATTGAGGAAAACTAAATATGAATAATATGTAAATATCAATGTCAAATTTCTTAAATGGGGCCACTAAAGTATTGTAATGTATAGAATGCTTTTGTTTTAGGATGTAAATACTCAGGTATTCAGGGGTGAATTTTCCTGATGTGTGTAACTTACTTTTAATTGGTTCAGAAAAATAATTACATGTAGTTGAATGTTTTCAATTTTATTAATAATCGAGAAGAAATACTCACATCTTTTAGAGATACGTAATAAAATACTTTAAAACAAGATGATGTGATTGCTTTAAAATAATCTAGAAATGAGTATGTATATAGTTGAAGCAAGATGAGCCTTGATCTGATAATTATTGGAGCTGGAATTATGGAACATCGGATTTTATTACACTATTCTCTCTTACTTGTGTATATGTATTTCCATAATAAAACATTAAAGCAATAAAGACTTTATTAGTGTCTGCTAACATCCCACTTCATACACACATGTGCTTGTGGGTTTGATGAGGGGAGAGTGATACAGAAACCATTCGTAGGATGCATAAGGGGCTCCAGGAGCCTAGCACATCACCAAGGATGATAGTTGGGTTCTGAGTTCTAGGAAAAAGAGGTTCCATTTCAGAGTAAAAGGTCCACATATGACCTTCCCATAGATAGACAGATTCTACTCCAACCTGTTACAAAGCTTTTGACTCCAGAAAGTCTCCTATCCCTTCTACTCATGTTGCATATGAGTTTCTCACAGACCTTTATGTCTGGGCAGCTCCATGGAAGTATGGATTGACTCACTGAGTTCTTCACTCCCACAAGCTAGAGGTTATGTATTTTGGGGCAGGATGCTGGAAGAGTACTAATGAAATTCTTCGAGGGCAAGGCCCACTGATTTATATAGAGGGAACTGTAGAGGGCAGAAGTCCCTAATTATCAGTTGTCTATAATGTAAACTGTTTGCCTTACTGTATTAGATACATTTGTTATAAGAATTTATCTTATTTTGAACTTTGTAATATATAACATTTCAAAAATACACAAAAAGGGAGCAAATAGATGAATAATCATCTCCTTGTACTTATTACTTAGCTTCAACAATTATCAGTATATTTGCTAATTCTGTGTAATTGATACTTCCACTCTTATTTCTCTGGAATATTTGAAAGCAAATCCCCTAACATGATGTCATTTATTCTGTAAATATATAATAATTTATTACTAACTAATAAGGATATTTCCCCCCAAATTTTATTACATTATAACACTGGAAAAGTTTAACAATAACTTATATACAATATCTAATACCTGGTGTATATTCAAATTTCCCTAATCGTATAAGAAATGTCTTTCTGCAGTTGATTTATTTGAGTCAGGATCCAAAGCCCACATTTTGCATTTAA
>NW_011889209.1:522902-525868 GCF_000151845.1 Pteropus vampyrus | reverse complement strand
CCCATATAATTTAATGTGTTTCAGTCTATTCTAAACACTATTTGTTATATGCCCAAATTGTTACATTTTAGGTCAGGAGCCATTTCTTCAGCAAATGACTGTATTTTTGTATGTCTTGTTGACATGACACCGTAATATTGTTTATCTTTCTTCTTTCTGCCACAGTAATAATTTCTAGACTTATTTTGTATAGTTCCTTCTCCAGACCTAAAATCAGATATTTCTCAAAAGTTCCTGGATTCTTTTAACAGGAAAATGCATTTATAGACCAGAATCTATGAATCTGAATGATTTTTAATTAACCATTATAATGACGCTGGGATATAGTTGCTATAATTATCTAATATTTTTTAGTAGATGAAAAACTAGAAGTTCAGAGAAGTCAACAAATTTTATCATGGTCAGAGCTAGATAATTAAAATCTCAAGGATATTCTACTTGACATGAGGGAATATAGCATAACTAGACTAAATATTTTTGTCCCCTGAAAGTTTATAATCAGGTTGAGGAAATCCATATGTGAGAAATGATTTAAGGGCATTTTGATGTGACCAAGAATCATAGGTGCTGGATCTCACGGTGATAGGAAGTTGGTTCCTGGCATAAAGAACAAGGTAGGGATGCTTTATGGAGAGCTTGTCCATCATCAGTTAAAATGGAGCAGGCAACATGTAGAGGCTGTGGTACTTCATTTGGGATATTTCCAAAATCAAAGCCAGAGATGATAATTTGAGTTCAGATGGTTGATTCAGGAAGTGACCTTAGGAAACAGGAATGAGAAGTTGGAGAAGGAAAGGAAGGAAAGGATTCCATACCTAGGTGTTTCACCAAGAGAAAAGAAAATGCATGTCCACATAAATATGTGAATAATCACAGCGGCTTTACTCATAAGAGTCAAAGTTGAAAATAACTCAAATATCCATTTACAAATAAATGGGCTAAAAATATTATATTTATACAATGAAATACTACTTTGCAATAAAAAAAGAACAAATTGATGTAAAAAACAACCTGGATGAATCTCAAAAGTGTTCTTTTAGGCTAAATAGTTCAGACTGTATGATATATTTATGTGAAATTCTAGAATTTGAAAAACTATAAGAGAAAACAAATCAGTGGTCACTTGAAATGAGGATGGAAGGTGAAGAGAAATGGACTGCAAAGGGTTTAGGGAAGCTTTTTAGAGTGATGATACACCTGGCGACACATAAGAGTGTACGTGCATAGATATATCTAACCACATCAAATTGTATACTTAAAATAAGTGCATTTAATTTAAGTTGTAACTCAATAAAGTTAATTTTTAAAAGTCAACAAAGGGTATGTCATGACAATGGCTGCCATAGACAACGGGCTCATCTCTGCAGGGATTTCTGAGAAGCACAGAGAATGCCTCCCAGCACTGTTTATATAACAGACAAGCATCAGGGATATTTATCCAATGGCTGCTGTCTCCCCTCTGTTGAAGGCTGCTCCTGGAGTTTTCAAAGTCCCTGCACATTTAAGCTGAACCTACCTGCTTTTACTATTAACCATGGCAAACCTTCTGTGATTTGTCACTGAGCCCTTCCCATACACAGCCTGTAGTTCTAATGTGTAATAATTAGTAATAACACCATCAATAACAAAGGCAATAATAATGACTGATGTTTCTGGTTGCTCCTGTTCCCTGTAGCAGCTGCTCTTTCTGGAGATAGCACATTGGGGAATTGTTGAACCAGGTTCATATGTTCGAACTCATGTATCAAGTTTTCATTTATGCCTATATTCATAAGTAACATGAACAAATTGCCTAAATCTTCCAAAAGAGCACAGTCAAATGGGGAGAAATATTTAATTATGTTTTAATGACACCTGATAACAATTACTGTTGTATTTTTAATATGGACTATCTACATCATGAATATCTGAGAAGAGCATTCTGCCTAGATAAATAAGCCAATTTTGAATTGACTTGCAATTTTATTTCCTATTAATATTCTTAGGGTGACAAGTTTATATATATTCATGGTACTTTACCCTACACTCAACAATTCACGGAGATCTCATCATGACTCAGATGGCATGGCTTTAATTCATTCTGCTGGATCCTGGGGTCACTATGATTTCTTAACTCAAATTATTTTATGATTATTTTTAAAAGCATAACCATATGTATATGTTATTTTATTTCTGTATTATTTTTTGGAATTAGTCAACATTGTTTGTTTGGGTACATAACTTTCAGCTGGTTGTCCATGGCCAACTGTCATAAAGTATTGTGATACATACACTTTCCTATTCTGCTGTAATTGTTCTACGTATTATATATAAATACTTATAAACCTCATAATATAATGTTGTAATTTTTGCTGTAAGCTCTCATATGTACTTTAAAGAAATTAAGAGGAAAAGTAATCTCTCTTTTTTTACTCACATATTTACTTTTTCCGATGGATGTCCCATTTTAAGAGAATATTTTTAAAAAACACAAAATATTTGGCTGAAAGTGACCAGACTGTGGGAAGCAAATACCATGACAAAGGAGGAGAGTTTGAGAAAAACCAAGGAAATAGTCCTGTCAGGATGAATATAAATTCTTAATGTCATCATTAACTCCCTGACTGGTATGAGAAGCTTGTTTCCTAAGCTCAGGAAAGACTCTTGGTAAAAGGGATGGTGGGCAACAGAGTCTCTGGATTCTTTGTCGATCACCACTGCTCATGACCTAAGGATATTAAAATAGTCTGGGATGTGGCATTAAAGCCAAGCAGCTCTAATACAACCGGACTCACCAAGTCTAGAACCTCAAACCCTTGATTCCAGGACCTAATCTTGCCTAGATGCAGCCTCTGCATTCTCTCCTTCCCAGGATTCACATGGTAATTCCAGTTCTTCCCTTTACCTCCATCCTTCCAACTGTTCCCAGCCTGTTCAGATCTGACCTAAGACAGGGAGGAGTTTTAATTTTGTTAAATTAGAATAGT
>NW_011889209.1:519754-522365 GCF_000151845.1 Pteropus vampyrus | reverse complement strand
ACTATATATTAGAACTCTTGCTCTGTGCAATACTCTTTGGGAAATGCTGGAATATTCCTTAATAAGATCACAACCCAAATCCTCCAAGGTGGGCCATAGAGGAAGATTCTCCCTCTCCTCCCTTCATTTTATTTCTTTTAATTATTTCCCACTAATTGTTGCTGTTGCACCACCTGGCTTTAAGAAATGTTGCCCTCTATTGATTAACCTAGACCAGTGAGAATCTGTTGGGACATTCTAAATAAAGACTTAAAAGACTCAGAGAAAATAAAAAGGAAATGAACATTGTGAGTCAAGGCTATCAAGTTATCTGTCTCAGAAACAGAATTCAGTTTTCTTCTCCTAGAGGTACTCCCTGGCTAGTTAGAGCCCATTAAACCTCAAAAACCCTGGGTACATCTTCAGGTAAGCCTAGACTCTCCAAATATTAGTGCAAGAGAATCAAGCCAAGGGACACAAATATTTTCTTCAATGTTGGTTAGTTTCCTTTCCAAAGACCTATGTCTTCTCATTGCCTAATGCCTGGAAATGTCCATCTCCTCTAGCAACTGGGTTCTGCTGCCAAACACTGATGAACCTGGTACTTTCTAATGAAAGTGAGTGTGTAGGGAGATTACCCACATCCTCCTGTGGCATTATTGTTTCATTCGTAAATGTGGAAAGCTGTGTTCTTCAGAATCTCTGGCTTCTAGAATCAGGGCTCCCCATCCCACCTGCTAATAACAATAACTGGTAATCAGGCTTATCACTCCCTGAATCGACCTCAGCTCATCTTGGTGTTTCTGAGTTCAATTCAGGCTAGAGTCAGCACAGCTTAGAATGTTTTAAATCTGGCCCCAAAACTGTCTCTTTTGGAGTGACAAGTTAGATCATTTCTCCAGGGCACAAGTCAGTTGTATTTCCTGCCATATGAGACCAGTAGCTTCAACAGATAGGGGCAGCTCTTCGCATCTCAGAGGAGGTAGCGATGGTGCACCCTGCTTCTGCCTTCTGCTCTCCCTCAAAACTTTCATGGGCAATAAGCATAATGGGTTGCTAATCCATTAAAATGGATGATTATTTTAACAGAAAAATATTTCAATAATTAAGTAACAGAATAACACATTGAAGATGAGAAACGACGAGGTTCAAGAAGCAGCATGTGCCTGCACCTGTGGAGATAAGCAGACCATTGCAGTTTCATTATAAATGGTCCACCTGTCCAGGATTATCTGAAGGATACCACTAGGCCTCTGTTTTCAGCAGGTGCTTGTATCATAGTCCAGGAAGGCTCGGCCAAGTCCGAGAACACAGGCTGATCTGGCTGGTGCTGCTATTGAATGCCCTATCTGTCATCAGACACTGCTGTTGAGTTTTTAATAAGGAAACAAAACATGAAAGAAGTCTGATAAATAAATAATCTGAGAACAAAGGGGAAAAAAATTCCAACCAAGGCAGATGTGATTCGGGGACCCAGCTTGAATAAACAGTAATTCTGGTAATTCACACTTTCATAATACCAAGATCCCTAAACTCAACTGTAGATGTCTTTCTGAGGACCCAAGTTTACTCTAGCTCATGTGAAACATTCCAGTCTCTTATATATTGTCTCCTTGTGTAGAAGATAAAAAACAGGATACTTTCATTGCAAAAATTATTATAACTGTGTATTAGTGACTTTTTTTTTAGAAAATAATTGTTATCATTGTCTTGCTTTGGGGAAGTATATGGTTAATAGAGAGATCTATTATCCCAGGTCATGCTAGGTATGTTAGTAGGGAAACTCTCTCCCACAAATCCTTGTCACCACATACTACCGGTGCCTCTGGAAGCTCTGATTCAGGCATTGTAGTTCATTCTTCCTTCTCCTCTATGTCCATGCACTCCATGTACCCAGGGAGCTAACAGAGGCCATAGGTTAGTGTGAAAGACCCTTGGCTTCTGCAAGATAACCGTTACACATTTCTACCCCTTGAAGCCTGCAGCCACTTCCAAATGGACACGATTGTTACAGCCAGCCCCTCCAAATTCTGGACTTGACAGACCCAGGTGTTGGATGGAGGGCACTGGCTTTGGCCTGTCTGTCTTTGTCCCTGTAGCTGCATTTCCTCATGCTCCCAGGAGGAAATCCAGGTCTTTCATCACCTCCTGCCTTGCCTAGTCTCCAGCCTGGTCATATGATTATCACCTCTTACAGTTCACAGCTGCTTCTGTTCTTCATGACCTTAATATTCCTCTCAGTCTCTGGGAATATTTTAGATGATAATTTAGAATTGAATATGAAAGACACAGCTTGTTTGTCTGAATGTTATTTTTTTTTTCTTGTGAATCATATATAAATGTCTAATAGCTACACTTTGGAGGCTCTGGTCTGCTAACATCAAGTTATCTGAGGGCTTCTAACTGGCTCTGGGTCTTTTTCTCCATATCCCCATTAGGTGATCTGTAGGCTCAGTGAAGCATAAAGCTGGAATCACTTGTAAGAAGCCCTAACATAAAACTATGGGATAGGATCCAGTAAGCACTTTAAGTTCTCTAAAGGAAATGTATTCATAGGATAACAATGGCAGAAGAAAGTGATGCACCATTGTATTATTAGCTGGAGCTCTGCTTGTAAGTCTGAATTGAAAAA
>NW_011889209.1:515306-518324 GCF_000151845.1 Pteropus vampyrus | reverse complement strand
ATATATTTTCCCATTTGAATCCAAATGCCCATAACTTTTTAACTACCCTACTGCCCAGGGCTCACTTCAGGTCCACCAAATCCCATTTTCTGGTGGTGGGGCCAGGCACATATATTTTTTAAACATTTTTATTAAAAATTTTATAGATGAATCTGATGCAACTCCTAGGTTAAGACCCATTTTCTTAGGCCAAAGTCTTTAAGATTCAGAAAAATAAAATGTATTACACAATAACCGAATATATGTGTTACATGATAACCAAATATGTTGGTTATTATACGTTGGTTATTGTGTAAGACAGAGGTTTTAAAAATTTTTTTAATTTAATTTTTTAACCATTTGCCTCAGAGTTTGGTTAGTTTGGAGGAAGACATATAACTGGGAGCAATTATAGAAAGGAACATGGAAGTGGTGGAGTGTATTGCTTTAGCACAGGATTTGTTCAAGTATATTTGAACAATATCTATTGAGTTGATTTCTCTATGGTCATTTTGTTTGCAATTGAATAAATACATTCTATATATTAATAAATACTCATTGTTTACTATGTATGGATCTAAAGGGCTAGAACTGGAAAATAAAGTGTGTTTAAAAAAATGTCCCAGCAAATGTTTGTTCATAACAAAAATAACAAACATAAAAAGGGTCCAAATACTGAATAATCCTTTCCAGCAATAAGAATTTCATGTAGCAAAGTTTCAGCATATTAATAATTTCAGAATTAAGGATTTATTTTTCCCTTTATGGCACATGAGATAATACATATAGGGTGTAGAGACTTCTGAGTGGGGTATTAGAGGGGTGGAAATTTGTGGGAGAGTCTGAAGAAACACATGGGGGAAGAGAGCAGAGGAGAAGCACTGGGGGAGATAGGAGACTGGGACTTTCCTGCTCCAAGGATGACCAGCTTGGTGAGGCCACTAGGAGGAACACAGCAGCAGCAGTGAACTGATGTGAAGATAGTAAGTCCAATATAAGTGCCAAGCTTAAAGTGTATCCATAAATAATGATGACTTTATTTTCCCCCATTGCTAATTAGAAACAATAATATACAAAGAAACAGAAGTTACTTAATGTGTAATTATTCAGTCAGCAATTTTCAAATCATAAATATGGATTGCTCTGAGTTACCATATTCAAGTCATCTGAAATAGGGCACCATATGCAAATGTGATTAACACATTCATGTGCCAAGCAGCTTGGAATGTGAGAGTTTTTTTTTCCTAAATAAAATGATTGTTGCGGCCAGGTGGAGGTCATTATCATTGTTAAGTAATGGTCTCCTTCCCTGTTTCCCGAATGTATTTGAAAGATTGAGGTAGGTTAGCAGGTTCTTGATGGACCACAAGACTAGAGGCCAGTGCTAATGTGATAACTGGTATTCTGTTTAAAGATGAGAGAGGAAATGAGTTGGACAAGGAAACTTCTTGAGACTTGCAGAACATGCCCAGGAGGACAGCTGCGTCTCACTCCATGCCTCTCCCTAAGTGAGCTCACCCTCACTGTGGCATCTAGACCATTCACGTGCCAGTGGTGCCCAGAGCCACACCTTTAATCCAGACATCTCTACTGATCTGCAGACTCTGACAGTTTCAATTAAGTAGCTCTTTTGTCCTAACTTAAACTGTACAAATAGAAACCTTAATCTAGGTCTTCCTTTCATCAATCTGTTCTTACTTCATTTTTTATTATCTCAGAAAATAATACCAAGCCAGAAATGTAAGATCTCAAGACAGAAATCACTAAGCCATAAATGTAAGAGTCATTTTGACACCTCCTTCCCCTTACTTCTCACTTTCAAACCATAAGTAATTTTTCTCATTTCTACCTCTAAAATATATCTATAATCCCTGCATACTTTTCTACCTCCACAGCCACTGTCAAAATCACACTCATCTCTCACCTGGATATTACAATAGCCTATTAAATTCTCTTCTTGATTATACCTCTTGCCTCTTTTTAATTCCTTTCTTGACACAAAATCTAGAGTCACCTTTAAAAATATGTATTACATGCCATTTACTTTTTTGCTTAAGATTTGTTAGTAGCTTCCTTGTTCATTTCACATAAAGCCCCGGAGCCTTGACCTAGTAAATTGTCCTCATATGTTATGGCTGTCTCCTGCCTCGGCCACCCGTCATGTGTCCCTATCTTCTCTGCTAGTTGCATTCCAGCCACAGTGACCTTCTCTTGGTTTCTTGAAAAGAGAGTGTTCTCCTGCCTCTGGGACTCGAAATATGTCATTCCTTCAGACACATATGCCTTTTATCTAGTCTTCTTGCTTTTCTTTTAATTTATTTTTTTAAGTTTATTGGGGTAACATTGGTTAGCAAAATTGTATAATTGTCAGGTGTACATTATAATTTGACATCTGTATATTCTATTGTGTGTTTACCACCCAATGTCTAGTTTCCTTCAGCTACCATATATTTGATTCTCTTTACCTACTTCGCCCTCCCTCAGGCCCCTATATTTGACCCCTTTTACCCCATCTACCTCCCCCATCTTCCACCACCCCACTAGTACCCACTAGTCTCTATTCCTCTGGTAACCACTAGTCTATGGTCTATGTCCATGAGTCTCTGTTTGTTTGTCCTGCTCATTTGTTGCTTTTAGGTTTATGTCTCACATATAAGTGATATCATATGATTTTCAACTTTTTCTGTCTGGCTTATTTCTCTTAGCGTGATTATCTTGAGGTCCATCCATGTTGTCACAAATGGCAGTATTTCATCTCTTCTTATGACTAAGTAGTATTCCATTGTATAAATGTACCACAGCCTTTCTAGCCAATCATCTATTGTAGGACACTTTGGTTGCTTCCACGTCCTGGCCACTGTGAATAAGCTGCAATGAACATTGGTGTGCAAATATCTTTTTGGATATGGGTTTTCAAGTCTTTGGGGTAAATACCCAGTAGAGGGATAGCTGGATCATATGATAGATCAATTCTTAGTTTTTGAGGAACCTCCATACCGTTTTCCATAGTGGCTGTACCAATTTGCAGTCCCACCAGCA
>NW_011889209.1:512678-514403 GCF_000151845.1 Pteropus vampyrus | reverse complement strand
TTTTTTGTTCATTTCTTTAAAAAAATGCCAATGAGATTTTGATGGAGATTGCATTAAATCTGTATAATGCTTTAGTTAATATGGTCGTTTTGACTATGTTGATTCTTCCAATCTAAGAACATGGAATATCTTTCCACTTCTTTGTATCTTCTTCAATTTCTTTTAACAGGGTCTTATAATTTTCATTATAAAGGTCCTTCACTTGTTTCGTTAAATTTATTCCTAGGTATTTTATTCTATTTGTTGCAATTGCAAACATTTATTTTTCTGACACTTCATTATTGGAGTATAGGAATGCTATGGATTTTTGAACATTGATTTGATATCCAGAGACTATACTGTATTTGCTTATTGTTTTAGTAGTGTTCTTGTGGAGTCTTTAGGGTTTTCTATATAGAGAATCATGTCATCCTCAAACAGTGACAGTTTGAATTCTTTGTTTCCTATTTGGATGTCTTTTATATCTTTCTCTTGCCTGATTGCAATCACTAGGACCTCCAATGTTATATTGAATAAGAGTGGCGATAGTGGACAGCCTTGCCTTGTTCCTGATCTTAGAAGGAAGGTTTTTAGTTTTTCCCCATTAAGTGTAATGTTGGCTGAGTGTTTGTCATATATGGTCTTTATCATGTTAAGGTACTTTCCCTCTTTACTAATTTTGTGTTTTGAACATAAATGTGTGTTATATCTTGTCAAAGTCTTTTTCTGAATCTATTGATGCGATATGATTCTTATTTTTTAATTTGTTTATGTGGTGTATCACATTAATCGATTTGCATATGTTGAACCATCCCTGTGCATCTGGGATGAAACCCACTTGATCGTGGTGTATAATCTTTTTAGTATGTTGCTGTATTCAGTTCGCTAATATCTTATTTAGGATTTTTGCATCTGTGTTCATGGGAGATATTAGTCTGTAGTTTTCTTTTTTTGTGTTATCTTTACCAGGTTTTGGTACCAGAGTAATATTGGCCTCATAAATGATTTGGGAAATATTGCCTCCTCCTCAATTTTTTGGGAGAGTTTGAGAAGAATAGGTATTAAATCTTCTTTGAATGTTTGGTAGAACTCACTGGTGAAGCCATCTGGTCCTGGACTTTTACTTTTTGGTAGGTTTTTGATGATCGTTTCAATTTACATACTGCCGATTGTCTATTTAAATTTTCCAGTTTTTCTTGATTCAGTATAAGAAGGTTGTATTTTTTAAGTACTGGTCCATTTCTTCTAGGTTATTAAATTTGGTATTATAAACTTTTTCACAGTATTCTTGTATGGTCTTTTGTATATCTGTGATATCAGTCACAATTTCTGTTTCAGCCCTGATTTTATTTATTTGTGTCTTTTCTCTTTTTTCTTTAGTGAATCTAGCCAGGAGTTTGTCAATTTTATTAACCTTCTCAAAGAACCAGTTCTTTGTTGCATTTATTTTTTCTATTGTTTTTATTTTGTTTTGTTTTCAATTTCATTTATTTCTGTTCTAATTTTGATGCTCTTTTCCCTTCTGCTGACAGGCTTCATTTGTTCTTCCTTGTCTAGTTTTTTAAGATGAAGCTTTAGGTTGTTTATTTGGGCTTGTTCTCATTTTTGGAGATAGGCCTATAATGATATGAACTTTCCTCTTACGACCACTTTTGCCATGTCCCAAAAGTTTTGATATGTTGGACTATCATTATCATTCGTTTCTATGTATCTCTTGATCTCTTTTTTATTTCTTCTGTGACCCAG
>NW_011889209.1:511417-512628 GCF_000151845.1 Pteropus vampyrus | reverse complement strand
TTTCATTTATTTCTGTTCTAATTTTGATGCTCTTTTCCCTTCTGCTGACAGGCTTCATTTGTTCTTCCTTGTCTAGTTTTTTAAGATGAAGCTTTAGGTTGTTTATTTGGGCTTGTTCTCATTTTTGGAGATAGGCCTATAATGATATGAACTTTCCTCTTACGACCACTTTTGCCATGTCCCAAAAGTTTTGATATGTTGGACTATCATTATCATTCGTTTCTATGTATCTCTTGATCTCTTTTTTATTTCTTCTGTGACCCAGGTATTCTTCAATAGCATGTTGTTTAATCTCAATGTATTTATGCTTCCTCATGATTTCTTTTTGCAGTTCATCTCTAGTTTCAAAGCATTGTGATCAGAGAATATGGTTAGCATGATTTCAACACTCTTATATTTATTGATGCTCTCTGTGTCGATTCTTTAGAATGTTCCATGTACCCTAGAGAAGAATGTATAAGCAGCTATTTTGGGATGGAAAGCTCTGTAAATGTCAATTATGTCCAGTTGGTCTAATGTGTCCTTCAAGGATGTTATTTACTTATTGATTTTCTGTTTGAATGATCTGCCCATATCTGACTGTGGGGTACTTACTACAATAGTGTTTCTCCCTTTAGTTCTGTTATTAATTGCTTTACATATTTTCGGGTTCCCTTATTGGGAGCATAGATATAAATAAGGGTTATATCTTCTTGGTGCATGATTCCCTTTATCATTATGAAGTGTCCCTCTGTATCTTTCTTTATCTTTTTTATTTTCGAGTCTATTTCATCTGATATTAGTACCGCTACTCTCACTTTTCTCAGAATGCCAGTTTCTTGAAATATCATTTTCAACCCTTTCACTTTGAGTCTATATTTGTCTTTGGAGCTGAGATATGTCTCTTGGAGGCAGTGTATGTTTGAGTTTTGTTTTTTGATCCATTATGCAACTTTGTGACTCTTTATTGGTGAGTTCAGTCCATTTACATTTAGGGTGATTATTGAAATATGAGGTCTTCTTATAGCCATTTTATCTTTTGCTTTCTGGTAGCTTGGTGTTTCCATTGCTTTCTTGACTTTGTGTTTCTGTTTTTTTTTTTAATTTATTTTTTTAATTTTGATTGGCTTTTGTGGATTTTTCCTCTGGTCCATCTCGTTTTATGTTATATACTTTGGTTCTGAGTCTTTGGTGTGTAGTTACCATTATGAATGTGTAAAGAATATATATAT
>NW_011889209.1:495725-510831 GCF_000151845.1 Pteropus vampyrus | reverse complement strand
CTAGGCAGGGCTATTCAGGGAACTCATCCCACAAACTCGCTGCTCCTTCTCCTCTCCCCCTGCTCCTGTGGGGAGCTCCGGCGGCTGCACAAGGTAGCTTCTTTATTTCTCCCAGATCTTTGCTCGACACCTGGGGTTCGACCTGTGGTAGCTCTAATGTGCGGCTCCCACACTCAGACATGTTGATGTGCAGTTGGGTGTTTTTGTTGAATTTTAGATTTTCAGCATATTGTTGTTTCAAGGGGAGAGATCCGAGGACGTCTCTCATTTTGCCACGTTTCCAAAGATCCCTTACAAAAGAAAGAATTCCTTTATCACGACTTCCCCCACTATGGCCTGAGAGGTGTCCTAGTTCACCACCCAGCCCCGCAGGTCCCCGATCTGCAACCTCATTTTTCCTTCTCCTGTTTTATATGGCAGATCATCTCCTCAGAGAGGGCATTCCTAGCCATCCAAGCAAGTAGGCATCTCTTTTGTTCTCTCCTACAACACCCAGACTTTATCCTTCATATCATATCCCACACATTATAATCATGTATTTTTCACTGGTTTTCAGTTTCTTAAGTGAATGAATAAGCATCATCACTTTTATAGAGAAAATGGCTTACCATAATGTGATGAAAAGGAACTATGACCAAAATTTAGTAGACTTGGGTCACTCCTAATGAAGCCACTGCCTCATTTTACACTTTTGGGCAAACATTTATGCTTCTCTGGACCCTTGTGTCCTTGCCTGTTTATGTAATAGAATTGAAATGCACTATCTGTATGCTTCTCAATTTCATAATAATAAGAAATATTTCAATTCCTGGCAAATTTTATGCACACAAGGCATCAATTATGTATATACAAGCATCTCTCGTGGTGCCTCTTTTGTTACCTTTGTCAGTCTAGAAGCTTTCCAGATTAAAATTTAAATAAGATCTATCCACGTCTAATTCCAGGGTCTTAAAGGACTGTTTGAAATCACCCTTGTGTGTTTGTGATCATTTGGACTGAAAAGCAGTGAATAGGAGAGAAGAGAGCATAGTTTGTGCAGACTCTTTGGAATCTGGAAGCTAGAGGACGGCAGATTCAGCATACAGGCAGCTTGAACTGAAGGCCCAAGGGAAACCAAATTTGTGATTTTCACATGGATGTGTTATACTAATTTCAGGGCAATCTGGGATCTGGCCCACCATTGTACCAAGGGCCCCAAAACCACAGACTTTTATCTGAGCAACTGCAGACTTTAAGGAGGCTGACCTTTATCCATGGCAATTCTCTGTATCCAAGAAAGAACTGGAGACACAGATAGTCAAAAGTGCAGCAAGTCATTCAAAAATAGAAAAATTAGATGTTAGTCTTAAACACTTTTGGTTTCCTAAACAAGAATATACATTGAAGCGGCAAACTGGAAACTACCAGTGGCACCAACAACATTGCCTCATCTTTGACGTTGCCTGAGATATTGTCTGCTGACAGGTAAAGGACATGATCTAAATAACTCTTTGCCACTTTAGATACAAATCAGTTATCATTTCTTAAAGTAATGAATCTGCCAGACTGAAGAATCTCAGGACTTTATAAAGGTGACTTTTTCCCCCTCCTAACCTTATTGTACCCTTGAAGCATTTCAGTCCTCAGTTCTCACTGACCTCAGATAGAGTCGTAATGTGTAAGAAATACACAACACCAAAGCTATCTTTACTACATGACCAGACAGAATAAAGTCAAGAAGTGAGAGCACAAGGATATTTACAAGCCGGAAAGTGAGGATGGAGAAAAATGAGAAGGGGAAAAGGTGGAAAGGAAGCAGGGAGAGAAGGAAAGAGGGAGAAAGGAAAGAGGATACAGAAGGAGGAAAATAATAAGCTTGAGAGAAGATAGAAAGGAGGATAAGAAAGAAAAGAAAAGAGAGATAAAAATGGTAGGATTTATGTAGGAGGTGAATCAGGTAGCAAGGGCACGTGATTTGCATGTTCTCAAAAATGTGCATTGAAGCAGGTAAAAACAATTACAGCATAAATAAGATTGAAAAATCCACAATCTGTATACACATGCAACAATAACTTAATGAATTTATTAGCAATCTATAAATACACAGTGAAATCCAAGCTTGGGGGAAACCATCTT
Organism: Pteropus vampyrus; assembly: GCF_000151845.1. Classification (NCBI taxonomy): domain Eukaryota; kingdom Metazoa; phylum Chordata; class Mammalia; order Chiroptera; family Pteropodidae; genus Pteropus; species Pteropus vampyrus. The sequence goes on along the minus strand of NW_011889209.1, from coordinate 508,716 downwards.
TTTTTCCTCCATGTCCTTTCTCCCTCTTGACTCCCATAGATCAAAGAAAGTCATTTCCTTTCATTGAAAACATTTTTTCTCAGACCCTGGTGCTCATTTTTATTTTCAATTTGAACAAAGTCTTGATTTCTGCACCACACTGGGTCATAAAATATGCTGCAAATAAGATCTTTCAATCATGCTGAGCCTAAGCACATTGGACAGATCCCCAATTCCACAAGCTCCAGTCTGCTTGTTGTTTTGTAATACAGCTTCTTCCAGGTTTGGCAGTTGTGCTATATTACTTTCTTCTAAAGGTCCGTGACCAATGTATATTATACTTACTTTTCTTGTGTCTAGAATATATTGTTATTCACTAAAAGATGCTTTAAGGGAATTGGTGGCTGGGGATCTATTACCTAATACTTGTTTGATGTGCCCTACTAGTTGGCTTTATTAAGAATTGAGATATTAAAGTATATTAAAACTAGATATACTCACTCTTTGTGTCAATACTATTCTCCATTTGACTCATTGAGTAGATTTAAAATAAATTTGAAATAACCATAGATTCACAGAAAATAGTGAAGCTAATATGGAGAGGCTCCATGTTCCCAATTTGTCCAAAGGTTACATTTTATATAACTATACACAATATTAGAACCAGGAAAATGGACTCAGAATTTGTGCATAATTCTATATTAATTTATTAAATGTGTAGGTTTGTTTAATAATCACTGCAATCAAAATACAGAACTGTTTCATCATCACAAAGATTTCTCTTGTGTTATTACTTCACAGTTACAACCAGCCCTTGTGACCCCCAAATCCCTAGTACTTGTCAACTACTAATTTGTTCTGTAGATCTATAATTTTCTCATTTCAAGGATGTTATTATGTAAATGGAATCAAACAGTATATAACCTTTAGAGACTGGTTTTCATACACTCAGAACAGTGCCATTGAGAGCCATCCAAGTGGTTTCATGTATTAGTAGTTTGTTCCTTTTTATCCCTCAGTAGTATGCCATGGTATGGACTACTGTTTGCTAAACCATTAACTTACTGCAAGATAGTTTGGCTCTCTTCAGTTTTTTTGGCTATTATAAATAAATCTGATAGAAGCAATTATGTATATAGGTTGTTGTGTGGATATGTTTTCAAATTCTCTGGGTTAAATGCCTAGGAGAGCAATTGTTGTGTTATATTGTAAGTATATGTTAATTTTTAAAATCCAAATTATTTTACAGAATGACTAAACTGTGGTACATAACTATCAGAAATATGCGAGACATTTGGTTTCTGTAAATGCGCAACAGCATTTGGTATTGTCACTATCTTTAATTTTAACTTTTCTTATAGGTGTGCAGCAATATCACCTTGTGGCCTTAATTTGTATTTTTATGATGTCAAGTTATTATGAACATTTCTTCATGTGCTTTTGTTCCATGTGTATATCTTCTTCAGTGAAATTTCTCTTCATATCTTTTGCCCATCATCTAACTAAATCATTTCTAATTTTGCTGTTGAGTTTTGATAGTTCTTTATATAGTTTAGATATTAGTTCTTATGATATATGTAGTTTACAAATGTTTTCTCACAGTCTGTTTATTCTTCTTGACATGATCTTTTCACAGTAAAAGTTTTAAATGTTGATGGAGCCCAATTTATTGATTTTTTTTCCTTTCATACAATCATTTTGATGTCATATCTAAAAATTCTTTACCAAAAACCATCCCCTGAAAAATTTCTGTTTTCTTCTGAAATTTTTAGTTTTCCATTTCTCAGGTAAAGCCATGATTTATTTTCAGTTAATTTTTATATAAAGTGTGAGTTTGAAGTTTATTTATTTTTTTGTTTATTTTTTTGCCTAATGAAATTCCATCGTTCAAGAATCATTTGTTGAAAAGACTACCCTTCCTTCATTGGATTGCTCTTGAAACTTCATTAATAGTAAATTGGGCATATTTATGAGGTTTTATTTCTGTGTTCTTTTTTCTGTTTATTAATCTATGTGTCTATCCCTCTGCCAATGTAACAGTTCTTGATTACTGTAGATATATAGTAGACCTTACTGTTAGGTAGAATATTCATCCCATTTATTTTTATATTTCCAAAATATTTTAGCTATTCTAGTATCTTTGTATTTCCACATAAGTTTTAAAATAATTTGTTTATACACACACACACATTGTTGAGATTTTGATAGATATGGTATTAAACCTGTATATCAATTTGGGGAGCATTGACATCTCTACTATGTTAATTCTTTCAATTCAGAAAGATGCTAGTGTCCATTTATTTTAGACCTTTTTTGATTTTTTTCATTAGTGTTTTGTTGTTTCCAACATACAATTTGTATACATGTTTTATTAGATTTACACCTAATTATTTCATGGGTTTTTTTGGTGATTGAATGGTATTGTGTTTTAAATTTTTGTTGTCATCCGAACAGAGTTTTTGTTTTCCTTTCTGATCTGTATGACTTTTATTTCCTTTCCTTGACTTACTGCAATGTTCAGAAGTTCCAACACCGTGTTAAATAAGATGAATGAGAATGGACATTCTTGCCTTGTTCTTGATAATAAAGGAAAAGTGTAAAGTCTTTCATATTTAAGTATAATGTTAGTTGTAGGTATTTAAGCTATTTTATAGATAATGTTTATTAAATTGAAGGAGTTTCTCTCTATTCCTAGATTTCTGAGTAGTTTTCCATAAATTTAATTAATGCTGAATTTTGCCAAATGTTTGACTTTCACTCTTTCTTGCCTTACTAACGTACTTTTTGTGTTATTTTTGTCTGATTTCAGTATCTGGGTGATGTTAGCTTTGTAAAACAAATTAGGAAATGTTTCTTCTTTTGTATTTTCTGGAAAAGACTATGTAGACATGGTCTTAATTCTTGAAAAATTTGGTAGAATTCTTCAATGAAATCATTTGGGCCTGGGGATTTCATTTTCGGGAATTTTAAAGCATGAATTTAATTTCTTAAACAATTATAAAGCTTTTTCAAATTATCTACTTTATATTAGGTAAGTTTGTGCATTGTGAGGAGTTGATCAAGTTCATCTAATTTCTCAATATATGTTTCTAGAGTTGTTTATTGTATTCCCTTATTGTTATTTTAAAGCAGACAACTCTTTTTTCTTTCCTGTAAATTCCACATTTACATCATTCTTCTGAACATTCTTGATCATAAGTGTAATGATTACTTGAGATTATGTTTGATACCAGTCATACTTCATTTTTGACTGATGAACCTGCTGGGATGCAAATACCTTGGGTAATGATCCATTCTGAGCTTCTTGACACATTTTAATCCAGAAAATGAAATCAACATCTGCATTGTCTAATTCTGTCCTTCTGTAAAAGTTTCTAGAGCAGAAGCATAGTTCTCTGCATAGTACTCATGTATCCCTTTCCTCAGTGGAATTATTTGGATTAAGTTAAAGAGATTTCTTTGGAACAGTAACAACATCACAGTTTTTACATGGTTGCATATTCTATAGTGATATTTCCACAGATAGTTATTTTAAAACATTTTTGTTGCTGAATTTGTCAAAATATTTAATAATGCAAAATGATTTGTCACATGTCTCTCTTACATAGCGTCATAACCCTTTTTGATGCTACCCTTTCTCCACATCCCCAAGTGCCTGGGCAAGGGAAGCAAGGTTGATGGCAACTGCCTAGAGCTGAATATCCCCATAGTAGCTCTTTCTAGCTTTCAGACTCTTAGCCTTGGATGTGACTCTCCCGGGAAAACCAGGAAAACTTGGACTTTGCTAAGGTTCTGTGAATCTCAGCCTATACTGTCCCAAATATATTAAAGAAGCTATAGACGCAGCAGTTCAAATAACTTAAGGAGAAGAAACAAAAGACCAAGTCAAAGACAGAACAGAGAGAAGAAAAGAAAGAAATGCAGAGCCCTTGGGAGGTGGCCTGCAGTGATGTTGGCTTCCAAGTCATAGCAAATGACCAGGAATCCTTCCTCCTATGCTGGCCACAAAGATGTGCCCTGGGGAACTTTGTGCTTGGTCAAGGAGTAGAAGATGTTATAAATGGAGAACAACTGCTTTACTCTTCTCTTCCCACCTCCTAACTCTTAAAGAAGATCTCTGAGTGGATAAAATATCTTTAGGATCTACTTATAGTTTTCTGTTTTAAATTTTTATAGCTACCTCTTCCCCCAGATATATCTATTCTATCCTCTAAGGGAAATAAGTAGCCCTCGATCAGAACCAGATAATTAAAACTGCTTATTGACATGTACGAGAATTCAGAATAAGGTAGTCCATGAGAATCATAGACCTTTTTGGCTTACTCTGTTTCATCTACTCTGCTAGAATACTTTTTCCTTTTAATTAGTCCACTGGTGAGAGGAACAAAATAAATAGGGAAGAGTTAAACAGACCAATTATTTTTATTTTTAGTCAATATAATTCAGATATCATTTACATACAATACAATTTATAGTTTTTATATATACAATTTAATTACTTTGACAAGTGTATACAACCCTGTCAGGTTAAAAATCAAATTCCATTTTTCTCAGAGATTTCTCTTGTGCATTCTAATGGAAAAACACCCCCAAATTTTCTCCCTAAATAATCAATAATCTGGTTTCTCTCACTGCTAATTAGTTTTTTCTATTATAACTTTATATAAATGAAATCATACTGTATGAAATCTTTAATATTTGATTTCTGTCACTCAGTATGTGAGATTCATCCATGTTTAATATGAATCATATATTAATTTTTTTATTGTTGGATAGCATTCCATTGTATAAACATATATTTTGTTTATCTATTTATTTTTAATAGACATCTGAGCCATTATAAATAAAGCTTTCATAGTAGGCTGAATAATGCACCCTTTCCACCCAGAGATGTTCATGTTTTAACCCCTGGAATTTGTGAATGCTCCTTTATATGGCAAAAGAGACATTGCAGATATGATTAAGTTAAGGATTGTGAGATGGAAAGATTATTCTAAGTTATCCAGGTAGAACTGCATAATCACAATGGTCCTAATAAGAGAGAATCAGGAAGAGTCACAGCGTGTAGTGTTGAAGGGTGTTGAAGGTGTTGTGATGACGGAAGCAGAGATTAGATTGAAGTGCTTTGAAGATGAAGTAAGAAACCATAAGCCAAGAAACAAGGCAAGCTGCTAGAAGCTGAAGAAAGGCAAGAAAACAGATTATCCCCTCAGAGTCTCCTAAAGGAACCAGCATGGCCTAAACCTTGAGTTTAGCTCAATGTAATTGATTTTTGATTTCTTACCTCTAGAATTATAAGAGAATAAATTTGTATTGTTTTAAGCTACCAAGTTTGTAGAATTTATTATACCAGCCATAAAAAATAAAACTAATACAGCTTCTAAAACCATCCATGTTCAAGTCTTTGTGTTAAATGTTTTCATTTTGTTTGGATAAATACCTAGGGGTGGAATAGCTGGGTATCATATAAACATATGATAAGCCTATGTTTGGCTTTATAAGAATCTGCCAAATTGGTTTCTCAAATGGTTGCACCATATTATACCCCAGCGGCAATGTATAAGGGATCCAGGAAATCCAAATCCAATCCAACACTTGATATTGCTAGTCTTTTATGTTTAGCCATTCGATGAGGGTGTGAAATGTTATCTCATTGTAGTTTTAATTCACATTTTTCTGATGACTAATAATGGTGAGTTTCCTTCAGGTTCATATTGTCAATTTTTATATTGTGTTTTGTAAAGTGTCTATTCAAATATTTTGCTTATTTTTCATTGGTCATAAGAAAGGATAATATATTTAATGGACCTTCATCATTATAGTAACGCCTCTACCAAAATCCTACCTTCCACCAGTCCCTCCTGACCTTATGCCTCATTTTCTGAGACTTAAGTTTAGTAAAACATTCTCTCCTGAGAACTTTATGAAAAGATATGATGACCTGATCATAGTATGAACAGATGAATGAAAGATAAATAACTTTGTAGGTCTATAACAAAATAATGAAAGGGTGACATTTGTCTTTTGGGACAATCCCATTCTGATCTCTAGTTTCTTCTTCCTTATTAATTAATCTGGAACTTTTGCTAATGTTTCTATCCTCTAAACTTTATTCCCAATGTAACCTGTTCTCAGCTAGTTGACACAGCCTGTAATTCTCTACATATCTAAGTTTTAGCTAGATAATCCTTAAAAGAACCCCTTTCTCAAAGATATTTACCTTTAAATAAGAATAGTTGGAACCATAAAAGGAAAGGTTGTTGAATGAATGGATTGTAGGCACTGTGACATATGGTGAATGAGATATCTTGAATGACTTTTTGTTGAAGGATATAATCAGGTGTGGTATTCTATTCTACATTTGCCAAGGACATTAAATAATCAGAGGCATCACTCAGGTGGAATATCCTTAGCCCTGACTTTTTCTCATGATGATGAATCTTCACCACAGTTCAAACTTTGGTTCTGTTCACAAAACATTTTTTTTTCCTGGTCCAGCTTCATGAAATACATGTAAAGTCAGAACAAGAAAATTTTAAATGATGTTGTTGACTACATATTTTTGACTTTTTTCTTGATAATGAATATATGTCCAATTTCCTGTTTGGAACAGAAAAAAAGAATGTATAAAGCTAAGTGCCAAGTCTAATTTCCTGTATTTTCTATGATAAACATATAGTTGGGGCTTGCTCTGGGCTAGAGAAATTTTCAGCACTCAACAGTGGCCATTAGAATTAATTGTCTAGTGCTTTGAAGGAAAGACAGTCTATAAAAGAAGATAGCCTTCACCCCAATAGGAAGAGATGAACAAAACGAACCTCACTAGAGAAAAAGTAAATAAAATAAGATTATCCCAGAAAAGGTTATTTCCAATCCTTGGACATTATTATTTTTTTTTTCCCTAGTAATTGAGTCCTAACTTGAATCCATTATTTTCAGCATTGTCTCTGCTTTATAATAAGAGAACTGCTCTGATCTTATTTTATATTTTTCTGCTTGGCTGACATTAGGTTTCTCTATTGTTTGTACTGATCTCATGCCTTTTATTTTCCTCTGGCTCTGAAATGTAACCACAATCAAAGAAGAGATCTCTGGCAGAAAATCTCATCAAACCAGAGAAGCCCACCCTTCTGGTAAACAAATGGTTTAGGGAAGCCATTCTTCCTATATCTGTTGGTTTTCTTCAGTGACTTCTGCTAGCAGCTAACTACTCCCTAAATTACTTTTTAGATTTCTTTTACTCTGGGATCCCTTCTCTAAGTGTGTTTCACCTTATGCAAATGTGTTTTCATGACTCCTGTTAAATTATTGTAACTGTTTACAAAAGACATTATCCTTGCTTCACAATGGGCCTTTGCGATCTCTGCACATTAGTATCTTATCTGATGCCATTAAGGAGAGTTTTTGGAAAAGCGACAAGAGAAAGTTTGGATGACATTCTGTGTGTGTGTGTGTGTGTGTGTTTCTTTTTTTACATGTATGTAAGATGCCACAACATTCAGAGGAATTGAACCTAAGGCTTTGCATGAATTACTCATGATATTTAATTGGCATATGTAATATGTTTATTTTCCACCCACTCATATGATTAGCAGCATCTTATGGAAATAGAAACAAAACAAAAAAGATGACCAATTACAATATAATTGACAGGCTAGAATCAGAAAAAAGAAGGTATAATTATTACTAACAACATCAATTGATGAGCACATCACTTGTATGACTGATTATCAACTAGGTGTCTAAATTTCCCAATTAGAACTGAGTCTAACAAGGTTCCATAAGGATGCCCATCTGTGAGAAGTCCTCAATTAAGTGGAAAGAACAACTTTGGGCATTTCAACATGGAACACCTGTTCTCCTTATCCACTAATTAAGTAATGAATAAAAGCTTGGTTAGAATAGATCCTATAAAAGCAGAATCAAATCAAAGCCATAAGGACCTCAAAAGATATTAGTCTAGAGAGCTACCAATAAAAAACTTAAGGAAGCATTATCCCTGACAATAGCTTCAAATTAAAATTAACAATCAACTCATTGGGCTGGATGATAAGAAGAAAGAAATGATCCTTTATTGAACATTTCTCCTGAAATCATGACAAGGTACAAAACTTTTTAAACACAGATTTCATTTAGAGAAGTTTTAGGTTTTCAGAAAAATCAAGTGAAAAGTACAAAGAAAAGTACAAAGTACAAGTGAAAAGTCTCATTTATACTCCTCACTATCCCTCTAGCAGTTTCCCATATTTTTCACAGCTTGTTTTTGTTATCACTTCAATGGTAATTTATGAGCTAATATTGATACATTATTGTCAGCGCTGAGCTGATCGAGAAAGGAAGGTTCAATGGTGAGACACCCAGTTGGAAGAACGCACAAGAGGCCGACATGGGAATGAAACGTCAGGCACCAACTTTATTGCAGGGATTGCAGTATTGCACACACTTCTCTTGTTCCCCTTATTGTGCTCCCCTTCTGCTTTTCAGGGGACCGCATGGCTCCACACATAGCAGAGTGGCATTTGGCCACACATGCATGATACAATAAGCTGAAGCATGTTTATATATTTTAAGTGCAGGTGCCCTACTACACTAATGTAACATTCTAAATATGGGGTCTTATTCCTAGTCATGAACCTGGATCTCAGCCAGACCTGGAATCCTCCAGGCCTGGGACCCACACTCCACCTCTTCAGGGTTGCAGTGCAGCCTGCAATCTGGCCCGGAGGGCGCTACCTTGGGCCCACAGTCCACTTGCCATTCCTAGAGTGGCTTAGCCCCGCAGGACACCACCTCTGGAGTTCTCTATACTCGCCATCTCTCTGGGTGCTAATCAGCACACCAGGGGCATTGTGACACGGCAACTTGTGCCTGCGCCCGTGTCAATGATAGCCCCCATCATTTCACTACCTGTTCCATGATATGAGCTGTCTGTGTACCAGACATCCTCAGGGATGGGAATCTGACTGTCTACATAGGGACTCAGTATGTCTCGCATTTCAGCAGGCTCTGCCAGCAGCTCTGCTTAGAACTGCACTGATCCCAATAAGGGGTGCAGTTGACCTGACAGGGGACTCTCAGAGAACTGTGCCTGCTGTTCCAGGTACATCCCTCCACTTGGACAGCGTAGGGGTGTGTGCAATTTCCATACAAGGAGTCTCCCTTAATACTGCAGCCACCCCTCCAAGGAGTATGTGGACTGCACAATTATGGGATTAGGGCCAGCGATGGCCTCACCAGGAGGGCTGCATATGGCAGCCAGTTGCTTCTCTATCAGAGAATACTGCTCTTCTGCGCCTTTCCATAACTAGGACCAAAAGCCTATTGGTACCTTCTGGGAACCATGCTTCTGCCGCAAGCCCCATTATACAAACCCTGTATCATCTACCTGCACCGTAAGCAGGAATGGGAGGGCTGGATCTACAACACATAGAGTTTGGGCTTGTGTTACAGCTTGCTTTGTAGCCTTAAAGGCCTCTTCCATCTCAGGGGTCCAATCCCACTGTGCATCCCATCTCACTAGATGGTGTAGGGGTTGCATCAAAGAGGCTAAATAGGGAATGAATACTCTCCACCTCAGTGGTCTCAAATAGGTTTGGAGCTGCTTCACAGTCTCAGGTAGGGGATATGCCTGTACCTTATTAATCACCGGCTCTAGCATTACTTTTGTCTTACTCAACCAGACAACTCCCAAGAATTTAACAGAGAACCCAGGTCCCTGGACCTTGTCTCCATTGACTGTCCAACCATAGTCGGTGAGAGCTTCTTGCAGGCTGGTTGCCACTGCTTCTAGTTCTGTAAGAAAATCAAAGGTTAGCATTATATCATCAATGTAGTGATACAAGTGCACTGTGGGTGGTTGTTTCCATGTGGCTAAATCTTAAGCCATGAGACCATGGCACAGGGTAGGGCTGTGCAGATAGCCCTAGGGAAGTACGAAGAATGTCCACTGTTGCCCTTCCCGGGTGAAGGCAAACTGTTCTTGACTTTATGGAGCTATGGCAATAGAGAAAAAAACATTTGCCAAGTCCACCACATAATGGTTCATGTGACAACTGGTCCATAAGGTCCATGACATTTGGCCTCGCAGCAACTTTTTTTCAGTTCCCAGTAGTCAATCATGATGCGCCAGGAGCTGTCAGGCTTCTTCACTGGCCGTACAGGAGAGTTGTACGGGCTATGAGCAGGACAAATAACACCAGCTTTTTCCAACTCCATTATTGTATACCCTCTTTCCTCATGGCCTCCTGACAGATGACACTGTTTTGTGTTCACTATCCGGGTGTCCTGAGGCAACACCAGTGGGGCACGGTGTGGATGTCCCCCGATAATAGTTTCACTACCCAGATGTGAAGGCGTAATTCACTAGCAGTCGTATTTGCAAAATATTGATCCCCAAAATATACCTCTGTGTGGAAGATATGTATACTTGGTACATCTGAGGAGGCAATCTGCTGATACCCTGTGTCACAGGGACCTGACGTGTGCTAATGATTTGACCCCCATAGCCTTCTATTGTTGCAGTGGGCCTGGGAAACTTGTCTGGATTCCCATAAAGCATGATGCTGTCAGCACCCATGTCCACAAGGCCTAATACCCTCTGCACATTGTGAGGGGACCAATATATAGTCAGTTTCACATGCGGCCTCAGGTCAACGGGCTCCCCTGCCAACCAAAGGCCCTGGGCCTGATCCCTAATCAGGGAGATAATTGGCCAGCTGCATCTCATGGATTGTGGCTTTCCCGGAAATAGGAGTGAATTGTGGGCAGGGGTGCAGCTGATTCCACAGTGGTAGCAGCACTTCATTAGGTTGCTGCTCAATCTTTTCTGCAGTGACCCCTGCTGCAAGATCAAAACGCATTTGCCTGCAGTGCACTCTTACAGCCCAATGGGCTGAGTGCTGCTCTACTTCTGCTTTTCAACCACGCCTCCCTCCGTGCATTGGCTGGTCTGGGAGTGCAGTGGGCAGTAGGGCACGCACTTGGGTGGAACACTCCTTGCATTTCACTTCCACTTCCCCCAACCTAGCCATAGCAGACGTTACCTCGTGGATCTGCCTATCCATATAAGGGGCCAGCAGTGCCGCCATGGTTCCAAAAGTACTGGCTGGGCCAAAAGTCAAAATCAAGCCCTTTATACTGGTTGTAAATACTTCTTCATCGGAGCTTGTATACTAGGTATGAAACATCACCTGTTGCGTGCCCATTTCCCAGATTACTTGGACCAGATCTAAGTACATGGTCCATCTGCTCACCGTCTCTGACAGCTTCCCCAGTTGGCCCACACTGTCCATGTAGCTGACATGAGCCAGTTAATTAGGGAGTGACTGCTAGCGCCTTGTGTCCAACACGCCACATTCTGGAGGCGCTGTCTAAGAGGTGGTATCACCATTATGGAGGTCAGCTGAACCAACTTTTCCAGAGATAATTCAGTCCCTTTGGCCCTGTCATCCCACAACTGAAGCAGCCACCATGGAACCGTTTTCCCTGCTCTCTGCCATACTTGTTTCCTCAGGTCCCAGAGTCCCACGGGGTTGTACTGGATCAAGGTGGTTTGCTTTTTAACGTAGGGGGTGCTGTCAGCTTGCTCTCCACTCCCCTCCCCGGGGCCAATGGCTTTTCCACTTTGATCTGCTGCTGTATCACTGGCTGAGCCTGCCCTGGTGTTGCCAGCGGGCTCCCAGACTGGGATGATGGCAGCGACCCTTCAGGGTCCTGCAGCATATGTTCCGCTGCTGCCAGCTGCCTTTTCAGCACTTTTTCCTGGTGTTGTAGCTGCTGCACCCATTGAGCCTGATCCTGAGCCTCCAGGCTGGCCTGCCACAGCACTGCTAAGAACATCCAGGGCACCCGACCCACTGCCTCCCAGTAAGCGGTCTGGACATTTGGCTCCAACATCTCCAGGGCTTTCCAGACATCCTCCAGATGCAGCTTCACTGCATCCCAATCCTCCAGGGACATCAATGTATCCAGATATGTGGCCACGGGTACCACTGAGAGGCATGGGGCCATAAGTCCTCCACCTGGGTCTCCTCCACCTGGGAACCATCCAGAGCACTGGGGACTGTTAACACCTCATCCCGCCAACTATGCCAAGTATCAGCGTCGAGTTGATCGACAAGGGAAGGTTCGATGGTGAGACACCCAGGTAGAAGAATGCACAAAAAGCTGACATGAGAATGAAACAGCAGGCACCAACTTTATTGTGGGGAGCACAGTATCACATGCACTTCCCTGTTCCTCTTAATATGCTCCCCTTTTGCTCTCTAGGGGACTGCATGATTCCACACATAGCAGAATACAATAGTGGCATTCAGCCATACATGAGTGATACAATAAATTGAAGCATGTTTACATATTTTATGTGCAGTGGCCCTACTACACTAATGTAACATTCTAAATCTGGGGTCCTATTCCTAGCCACAAGCCTAGATCACAGTCAGACCTGGGACGTGCCAGGCCTGGACCCACAATTATTATTAACTAGAGTCTATAGCTTACATTAAGATTCACTTTTTGTGTTATAGACAAGGGTTATGACAAATGTGTAATGACATGTATCTACCATTATAGTACCATACAGGATAGTTTCACCATCCTAAAAGTCCTTTATGTTCCACCTATTCATCTCTCATCTCCCTGGCTACCTGGCTAGGTTGTGTGTGAGTGTATGTGTGTGTGTGCATGCACACATGTACACGCATATGTGTATTTCTATATTGGTTCCTTTAAGTTCTATGGTATTCATTTTTAACATATCATAGTCTATCCACAGATAATATTGTATTAGTTCAGCAACAGTATAAGGAACTTATGGCCATATATTTTTCTTTTAACTCTCTTGACTTTTAAAGTGATATATAAGAAATGTTTTATTTTAACCACATCAATCTTTTTAAATCTTTGATCTTTTGTGTTGGTCCAGATTTCTATCTGCTATCATTTCCTTCTGACAGAACTTCTTTTAATATTTATTTTAGTGAAGTTCTCCTGGTAATGAGTTCTTTCAGCTTTC
>NW_011889209.1:489928-494390 GCF_000151845.1 Pteropus vampyrus | reverse complement strand
TTCATGACTCTGGCTATGGATTTAAGTACCTTAAATGAAAGTTACTTGGTAAGCTGAAGTTTTTTTAACTCCTCTGTAGAATAAATAACAATAAGGTCAGTTTCTAATATAAAATTTATGTAACATCTCTGATCCATTTTGCTCTACTCAAGAATTATTTTTTTCCAGAATTCTTTGCTTTTTACTGAGTTTCTGACTTCCAACATTAGGGGCCTTTTATTAAGCAAGGTTTTCCTTTATTTAGGAAGAGAAGAGATTTCTTTTTTATCCTCTGATATTCTTAGTGTTTATTTTATGCCATAGGAAAGGGGAGTTTATTTGGGGCATGGACTTGGTATCAGAAAGCAGAATCTCTTCCTCAGTGCTTAGCTTAGTAGCCTTCACTTTATGCAATAGCATGGCCTGTATATGGATTGGGGGTAAGCTGATTCATTAAACAGAGTTATAAGCATGCCATCTTGGGAAACATATGAAACTGTTAATGACTAATGTATATGAAAAACATTTATAAAGCACTTACTACATACCAGAGACTGTTCTAAGGGATATATATATGCATATATAATCAAGTCTATGGTATAATAGTATAACGAGCCTCATATTAAAAGTATAGAGAGTTTGAATACTATTTTCAAGGTAACAAATGGCAGAGTCAAAATTCAAACCCTTATAGTCTGATTCTGGAGCCTGTACTCTACTATACTATACAACACTGTATGACTTTCACTATATAAATGGAGACTTTTACTCTAAATATTTGCTCAGTCTCAAAGTTGTTATGGATATATAGCAGAGGATTTGGGTATGTAAATGAATATATGTTCATACTTATAAATATATTTATTTATGGATATATGAATATATGCTTGAGTATATAAGTGGTATGTGTATATATTTATTGGTATAAACTTATTTGCTTAATATATTTGAGATACGCACATATACATGATTTTTTATTGTTCACAATTTCTGAAATATGGCTGCTCTATAGTTTAGTATCCTGTTATTGTGACTTAATATTATAGTTATTTTTCTATGTCATTAAATATTTATACAAGTCATCATTTTAATTGTTTGTGACCTTGCTGTAATTTATATAAATATTTCTTTTTAGACTTTTTCTTTAGGCTGTTTCTATGTAATCTCATTCAAATATATAATGAAAGCATTTCTAGTAATTTCTGAATGTAACTGTGGATAGAATATAAATATCTTCATGGTTATGATGTATGTACCTAATTGTTTCTTGGAAAGGTTATAGAAATTTATTGTTATTCTTACAAATAGCTATGGGTATACTTGTCTCAAAGGACTATCTCTGGCATTAATTATTAATATACTTTTTTTTAGTTGAGCCTTGGCTTCCTTTTGTTATATAGCTCTCATTTTAAATGTTTAGTGTCCATTTTACCTAGAGTCTAGGGCCTAGACTGATGTGAATCTCTGACCTAAATTTTGATAATAATTGTAATAATTCTTTTGAACTGCATTTCCTGATACATGTTTGCCCACAGTTACATTTCTTGTGCTGCAAAGCTAAGTTGACACTTTGGAAATTGGGGTGGACTGATTCTCTAAGTGATAAATATTCTATTACTGGCAACTGTTCCTTGGCCTTTGAAAAATTTATCCCTTTGTGTTCAAAATTTATTATTCCATATTGTTACTCCATGGAGCACAGAGAGCTTGAGAACAATTTCTTTGAACTTGCAAGTTTCTTGTGGAAACCCAAACATAGTATCTTCAATGCAAGTCCCCAATAATCTATTTTCTCCTTACATTTTCATCTCCAGATGCTTTTCATGAGTACTTGTTTCTGCTGTGGTTTTCTGAGAGTATATGGGTGTATGTTTGGTGCTTCATTTCAGGGAAGAAATGGTGAGAATGCATAATAAAGGGTTCCAACTTAATGACACCCTCATCTGGTTTCCTGTCTCTTCCGTATTCCACACATTGGGACCCAGTATTACATGGCCTTTTCTGCTCCACTGGTGCTAGTGAATAGCCATCTGGATCCAGAGCTTCCATTCAACAATAAGCTCAGCGGGTGAGACATGACAAGGGCTACATACACAGAGACTTGGGAAAGGAAACAAGAGTCTCATGGTCCCAAAAGACAGTGAGACAGCAATATTTAAAAAGATGGTTCAGTGCAACATAGTTAAGGCTGGATCATGAAAGTGAAACTCGGATAGATGTTTAAATTGTCGAAGGGTATCACTCATGGACAAGATCAGGGACAGCGTACGTAGTGAAACTAATTATGCAGCATCTTGCCAGAAAGAATCATGAAGAAGCATCTTTTACTATAGTATCTAATTGTTGGAAGGTGCTAGGATCGAAAACTTTGCTCGAGTTTAAAACCAAACCAGAATTTATGAAGTCATCCATCCCTGGCCTCCACCACCTATGAACAGGGAAAAATATGAATTTCCTGACCTCTCAGTGAAAAAGGTCCCTAGCATTTCCACAGGCTAAAGAGGGGATGCAGGGCTGGGAGTAAATAGTTATAGACTTTCTATCACCTACCTCTGGAAGGGATTGATAAAAGGCTGCCAACACTTTACCTAAAGAAGCTGTCTAGCAGCTTCTTCTGATTTTTAGCTTGGGTCACATCAACAGCTGATTAACATCTTGAAGAATTCTCCCTTTTTCAGTAGCGACTTTTGGGGTTCAGATTCTTTCAGAACTCTTGGTTAGTGTCTCTGCTAGTTCTCTCATTCTCTCTCTCTCCCTCTATCTTTCTCTCTTTCTCCTTCCCTTGCTCCCACCCTTCCTTCTTACCCTGCCCCAACATTTACCTATAGAAGTCAAAATATTAAGTGCTGGTGTTTTGGAAGCCTCTGCCTTCAGCAACCAGACTTCCATGCTGCCCTAGGTCTTCTTGAGGGACTCTCAAATCCAGGATCTTTAATAAACATGTAGAATCTTTCAGTAAATAACTCCCATGGTTATTTCTTTAAATTAACCAATATTAGCATCTGTTAAGGTTAAGAAATAACTCTGAGCTTGAGAAACTTATAGTATCTGGAAGGCCCTGGACTAGAGCAAGGACTCAGATGAGTTCAGTATAAGAAGGTTGTTACGCCACTCTGCCTAAGCTTGTGTCGTATAGTGTACATTGGGGACAGGGAGCTTTGGGGGGAAATTAACAGCTAAACTGTGTTACAAGAGTGTTGCAGACAATGCATGTAATTAAAGAGTTTCACATCTCTAGTAAGTGACAGAAGTGGGATTTGAACTAATTTATGTTTTCTGACACCTGACATCAAATCTGAGCTCTTTTTCCTAAGCCAATAGATTTTCAGGGACCTCCCGAGTATACAGCTCCCTCACTCCTAATCCCTACCTCCAACCACAGGCCTCTTTATATCTCTTTGCCTGACTGAGATAATTGTATTTGTTTTATTTAAAACCGACTAACCATAATACATCAGTTTGAGGTTAGCTGGGAAGAGCTATAGCCAGTCTGCTGCTCAAGGAACTCTCCTGCCTGGGGAGAGGACCCTGATAAATAAGATGAGGAACCAGGCAGTTTCACATCTGATTTTGGTAAATGGCTTTGTGCTGATTTTTTTTTTCAAAATGTCCTTTACTGACAGAGCAATTTCTCAGCACAAAAGTGGGGGTGCACACAGAACAATGCAAATGAAGAAGAGGTGGCACTGACATGGAAAGAATAGCAATATTATTCTAATGGCTCTGAAATAAAATATAATCATGGTAGGAAATTTACCCTGAAATCATATTCATCGGCTTCACAGGGAAGTCTTTCCTCTACCTAGCCATGCCATAGGATCCCTGGTGGATTTCTTCACCATGTGACAGGTGCACCGGCTTTTCTTAATGCCCCTCCCAGGGCAGAGGCCCAGCTCCTGCCATCACCCTGCAGTTACAGACTGCCTTGTGAGACTCCGTCTCCACAGGGAAAGCTGGCCGACTGCATTAGGGACTTTGGGGCACAGCCCTCTTGACAGTAGCTTCGACCATTCCTCTTTGGGGTTGAACCCATGGTCATCTGGAAAATGTTCCAAGGCTACTTATGCTGAAGGGCAAATCCTGCTTTTCAGAGCTGAGGCCACTTGGGTGACCTTCATTGCCTAGAAACTAAAATTGAGAACTTTGAAACAGGGCATGTACTCTCCTCATGATAGGGGCCCAATAAATATGTCTAGTTTTATCTTTACTCACTTAGGACCTTAGCTATATTGAAAGGCTTCTTGCTCCCCAAAACATGGCAATGACTCCTACAGCCTTGTGCCTTTCTCTAGACTGCCCTTTCCTCCTCTTTTGGTATAGGAATTAGACCAAATGTCCTCTTCTCTCTTCCTGGACTTCTCCCCCACATCGTGTAATTAACAATCCCTTTTTCACACTTGACCTTGGGACTCACCACATGGTATGACTGGGAATAGTTCTGCTCTGTCTCTTCTCCTTGAAATGGGGGCTCCTTTAACAGGGA
>NW_011889209.1:470406-489223 GCF_000151845.1 Pteropus vampyrus | reverse complement strand
TGACAGTGATAACTCCAGATATGACCCCAAGGCCAGGATGCCCTCTGCTCCTTTCTCTGACATTCCTGAGTTCCTGGACTGCCTCCTCATCATCACGGATTCTAGTAAGGGTGCAGGTATCCCTGCATGCCAGCCTCTGCCAGGGCATCCCCTCTGGCTAAGGCATTTTATTGGAATGGGTGGTGCTCCTTTCCCTTCCTCTCTGATGCTTCAGGTCTGCCAGGCACTCACCGAGAGGCATCACATTTTCATTAACTAACCATGTTCAATGAGTCAATAAGTGACTCTTAGAACTAACCCTGTGATAGAAAGAGGTATGAACACATACTTCCTGGAAGTGAGA
This sequence comes from Pteropus vampyrus, assembly GCF_000151845.1. NCBI lineage: Eukaryota > Metazoa > Chordata > Mammalia > Chiroptera > Pteropodidae > Pteropus > Pteropus vampyrus. Next base: position 488,880 of record NW_011889209.1, on the reverse strand, counting down.
TAATGAGCAAGAAGCTTGCAGTGAGGCAGGAGGTAATGACCTAGAGGAATTATTCTGAGAATGGAGAAGCCCAAAAGGAGTGAGAAATAACCTCATGTGCTGCTGAGTCTCTACTCATCTCAGCTTTTCTTGTGAAATCTTATGTTCCTGGAGTTGTAGGAAGAGAAGCAGCCCAGTCTTCTGCACTTAGGTCATATCCTTGACCTGCCTGCTTGATAGATAGGATGTACTCAAACAATATCAGTGTGATAAATGAATCGACAGTTCAGCACTTATAATTTACTAGTTCTGGGTATAATTCCAGAGGTTCTCGAAACCAGTTTTACTTTGATTGGTGAAATGGATGTGCAGAGTGGATTCACATCCCAACAATATCACTTCAATGATATGATATTGTGAACAGGATAAAAAAACTTAGCATTTAAGTCAATTTCATGAAACAAGGAAAGAATTGACTTTTTTAACAAGTGGTACTGAAAAACTGGTGAGCCACATGTGGAAGAATGAAGTTGGACTCTTACTTCTTACCATATACAACAATTAACTCAAAATAAATCACAGACGTAAATGTAAGAACTAAAATAATCACACTGTTAGGAGAAACACATTGGTAAACTTTCATGACCTCAGGGTTAGCAAAGTATTCTTACATATGACATTAAAATCATGATCAACAATAAAAAATAAATTAATTAAACTTCATTAAGATTAAAAATGTTTGTGGTTTTGAAGGATACAATCAAGAAAGTGAAATGACAATCCAGAAAATGGAAGAAAATATTTGCAAATTATACATACGACTTGTATTCAGAATTTATGAAGAATTCTTGCAACTCAATAATAAAAAGACAACCTAATTAAAAATTAGCAAAGTATATGAACAGACATTTCTCCAACGAACATATACAAATGGCTAATAAATATGTGAAAAGATGTTCAACATCTGTCATCAGAAAATGCTCATCAAAACCATCTGATATTACTTCATCCCCATAGGATGGCTAGAATCAGAAAGTCGAATATAAGTACTGGAGGAGGATATAGAAAATTAGAGCCTTCATATACTGCTGGTGGGAATGCAAAATTGAGCATCTGTTTTGGAAAACATTTTTGGTAGTTCCTCAAATGACTAAATATAAGGCTACCATATGACTTTGAAATTTCACCCAAGAAAAATGAAAACATATGGTCATACAAAATTTGTACAAAAATGTTTATGACAGCATTTTTTAAATAAAAGCTAAAAGATAGAAATTTTCATCAATTGAATTTTGGTATATTATTACCATAGAATATTATACAGGCACAAATGAAATACTGATACAAACTACAACATGAGTGAACTTTGGAACTATTATGTTAAGTAAAGAAATCAGTCACAAAGAACTATATATTATATAATCCCATTCATAAGAAATATTTAGTATATGGAAATCTATAGAGACAGAAAGTAGACCAGTGATTATTTAGGACTGTGGGGATAGGAGGGCAAAGGGAAGTAGGGGATGGTGGCTGAAGCTATGGTCTAAATGGATTGTGATGATCTATACATACCCAAAACACTAAATTGTACACTTTAAATTGGTGAATTTTATGGTATGCAGATTATATCTCAATGAAGTTGCTTTAAAAAGTAAAGTTCTTTAAAGTAAAAACAAAGTAAAATTTCAAAGTTAATTGTTATCTATTGGAAAAAGTTTCCTGCTACATAATGTAAACCCAAACAAGTGGTCTCTAATAAATGAATTTTTGTTGACAATTTGTGCAAGCCCTCTTTCCCTTCTCATAGGAGAATTGTCAGCCCTGCCCTCAGTCTAGTTGGCTATCCTTAGTCTAAGTAAGATCAGAGACTCTGGAGCCAGATGTTCTGGATTAGAATCCTGCTCTGCCTCTTACTAGCTGGGCAACCCTATTCAAGTCATTTAACCTCCCTGTGCTCAATTTCTTCATTTATATAAGGAGCATTCATTAACTGTTAGCTCTTATGATTGTCATCTACTGAGAGGTACTTGATTTAGATTCAGAGTTCCTGCATTGCTTTAAATAGATTTTGTAACCTTTCTGGGTTTCAGTTTTATCTCATGAAGATATCATGAGAATTGAGAATTAAAGGATGGCAATAGATGTACTCTATTTTGTATAGTGCATAGTTGTTTTTTTTTTTTTTTTTTAAATCTGGTATTCGAAAGAATCATAGAGTTTTTTTTTTTTTTTTTTTAAATCTGGTATTCGAAAGAATCATAGAGATTATAATGCTCATTTTATTGACAAGAAAGCTGAAGCCCAGAAAAAGAGCTCAGCCTGGATTAGCTTAAATTTGATTCCTAAGCACTCAAAGGCAGTTCTGACTTGTCTTTTGCAGCAAGGCAGAGAAATCCAGGCCCATCTCCTTCCAACTCACACTTATTACTCTTCCCAGGGCATATAGGTGGGCAGGAAAAAGATTGTATTAACGGAAAGAAGCACTGGCGTTTGTGGAGAACTGGAGCTGCCTCCACAGCCCTTCTTCATGAACATTTGTTTGTCCTGGGCCCTTAGCATGCTTGGCTTTTTCTTTTAGACTCCAGACCCATCCTCCCATGTCTTCCTTCTGCTGCCACCAACTACAATTTGCTCCCTTCACCCTGCTACCACTGGGGAGCAACACTTCCCTAAACTTCTCCCTCCTTCATTCAGAAGTACGCATGGCTTCTCTGAGGTTTTACACAATGTTTAACACTCCTAGCACTGCAGAAAAGATAATACAACAACAAGCAAAGGAGTAGCCTAAAAGCTTCACAAAAAATGTGTTCTTTTGTGTTTGTTGCCTAGAGAGAGACTTTACTTTGCTGGTATGTCCCCCAAACTCATTACTATTGTTCACGAGTTTCCTCTCTCCCCTCACCCCCATTTCCTTTACAGGGTGGCAGGTGGCCAGAGACTCAGCTATAAATTGTGCCCTCCTTTCCCTCCTCCTCTTTCTCCTCCTCTTCCTTCTGCTCCTGCTGGCCCAGTCAAAGCAGGTGCTCTATGCCTGCCAAAGCCACACTGTTGGATAAACCATGCCCCATGTCCCAAGGCTGTGGTGGATAGTGGGGGTGGTGTGCAGGTTGAAGTTGGTAGCAAACTTTTGTGCAGAGTCTCAACTTCTCCTTGGTGTGTGATGGTCTGGGCTCCCACAGAACCTGCCAGTCTTGACTCTCTGTCTTCAGTCTCATAAGGATGGAATAAGAGGCAGGAGAGCATTGTCTGCTCTGTCCATACCTATGTGTTTGTTTAGGAAGGATGAGCTGATGAGGCCTGATGGTTTTGGCAGCTCTGCCTCTCAATTCTGCCAATATTACCCTAGACATCTTTACTCACACTAAGGATCATTCCAAGGACTTTTTCCTAGTAGCTATAGGCTCTCCACAGGGGAGGAAAAATATTCAGAGTAATGAGAGCTTATCTTGCTGACTCCCTCACCTCCCCACACACATGCATTTATTAATGCTGAATTATAAGTCCAAGGAGGAAGTTTTCAGTTTATACCTGAATCTTTTAAGTGTGACGGATCTGGGACAAATCTATACATCTGGGACAAACCTATGTCTCCCCCCAGCTGTGGGGCAATTCTTTTTTTTAAATAATTTTTTTATGTTTCAATTACTATTGAAATACAATGTTATATTAGTTTCAGGTGTATAACTTTGCAATTAGACATTTATGTAACTTACAAAGTAATCACCATGATAAATGTAATACCCATCTGACACCATACATAGTTTTTACAATATTATTGACTATATTCCCTATATTCCCAATGCTGTACTTTATGTCTCCATGACTGTTTTTATAACTAACAATTTGCACATCTTAATCCCTTTCCCTTTTTAACCTATGTCCCCAACACGCCTCCCATCTGGCAACCATCAATTTGTTCTCTGTATCTATGAGTTTGTTTTTATTTTGTTTGTTCATTTAATTTTTGTTTTTTGATTCCACATATAAGGGAAATCATAAGGTATTTTTCTTTTTCTGTCTGACTTATTTCACTTAGCATAATACTCTCTAGGTCCATCCATGTTGTCGCAAATGGCAATATTTCACTATTTTTTATGGCTGAGCAATATTCCATTGTATATGCGTATCACCTCTCCTTTATCCGTTTGTCTATGAATGGAAACTTAGGTTGTTCTCACATCTTGGTTGATGCAAATAATGCTGAAATGAACATAGTGATGCATATGTCTTTTCAAAATAGTGTTTTAGGTTTCTTCAGATAAATACCCAGAGGTGGAATTGCTGGGTCCTTCTTTGTCTCTTGTTATAGCCTTTGTTTTAAAGTTTATTTTGTCTGGTATAAGTGTTGCTTTTCATTTTCATTTTTACGAAATAATCCACCCCTCCATCATTTTGCTATTAGTCTGTGTGTCTCTTTCAATCTCAAGTGAGTCTCTTTTAGGCAACAAATGTATGAGTATTGTTTTCTTATCCATTCAACCACTCTATGTCTTTTGATTGGAGCATTTAATCTATTTACATTTAAAGTAACTTTGATAGGTATGTAATTATCACCATTTTACTATTTATATTTTTGATCTTTTTTGTCTTTCTTCTTCTTAAAAAAGTTCCTTTAACATTTTTTGTAATACTGGCTTGGTGGTTGTGAACTTCTTCAACTTTTTCTTATCTGAGAAGCTCTTTATCTGTCCTTCATTCTAAATAATAGTTTTGCTGGGTAGAGTAATCTTGGTTGTCAGTCCTTGCTTTTCATCACTTTGAATTTATTGTGTTAATCCCTTCTGGCCTGCAAAGTTTTTGTTGAAAAATCAGCTGACAGTCATGAAAGCTCCATTATAAGTAATTAACTGTTTTTCTCTTGTTGCTTTTCAGGTCCTCTCTTTGTTTTTAATCTTTGACATTTTAATTGTGATGTGTCTTGGTGTAGGCCGCTTTGAGTTTATCTTCTTTGAGACTCTCTGCACTTCTTGGACTTGTATGTCTACTTCCTTTGACAGGTTAAAGAAGTTCCATCATCTTTTCAAATAGATTTTTAATTCCTTGTATTTCCTCTTCTCATTCTAGCACCCCTCTGATGTGAATATTGTTATGCTTGATGTGGTCCCAAAGGTCCCTTAAACTAGCCTGATTTAAATTTTTTTTTTCTTTTTGCTGTTCTGATTGTTTTCTGCTACCTTACCTTCTCAATCACTGATTCGTCTAATCTACTGTTGATTCCCACTAATGTAGTCTTCATTACAATTACTGTATTCTTTATTTCCGACTGGTTCTTTTCATGTTTTCTATTTCCATTTTTATATTTCCTATCTCTTTCGTAAAGTTCTCACTGAGTTTATCTATTCTTCCCCTAAGTTCACTGAGCATTCTTATAACCAGTGTTTTGAACTCTGTATCTGGTAGATTGCTTGTCTCCATTTTGTTTAGTTTTTTTTTTTTTTTCCTGGAATTTCTTTCATTTGAGACATGTTTCTTTGTCTCCTCATTTTGGCTGATGCCCTTTGTTGGTTTCTAGGTATTAGGTAGATCTGCTACATCTCCTTGTCTTGGTAGATTTGCCTTATATAGTAGGTGTCCTGTGGGGCATCTTCCTGGTCACCCGAGCCAAGTGCTCCAGGTGTGTCTGTTGTGTGGGTTATGTGTGCTTTCTTGTTATTGCTATTGTCGGATAAATGGCAGGGATTAACCTTCAGGCTTATTTGTTTTTAGGACTGGCTGTGACTATCGCAGAGGAGCTTTGTTTAGGTGCCGACCTCAGGGAGCAGGATTTGATTTATCAGAGTTCTGGTGCATGCCAAGTTTGCCCTTATGGTGTGTTGTTTCTGGAGGTGTTTGGGTGATTTGAAGCTGGCTACCAGAAATTTGGTTCAGGGTCCTCTTGGCAGGGACTCTTGTGTAGGTCAGCCTCTGCCTGTGCCTGGCCTGTGGACACCTTGTATGAGCTACAAAGTGATCTTCAGATGATTTCTGTTTGTGCTGATCTTAGAAATGCCTGACAGGGACTAAGTTGTGAACCGAGGCTGGCTGCCACTAGTGGTGGGCTTGGGGCCACTTAGTGATAAGGGGAACTCTGAGGCTAGATGCTGCTTGTTTGGTATTTGTGGATGTTTGAGAGATTTTAGAAAGTTCATAGCTCTAACAGAGACAAGCCATTTGTATGGAAAAGCTCCTGGAAGCGGCTTGGGTGGACCCATAAGTTGGGTGAGGTGGGGCCTCAAAAAATCTTTAGGGCTGGGCAAATGGTGTTAGATAGGCAGATGGAGACTCAGACTTGGTGCTCACTTGAGCCTGCAGGCTATATTGAGGAAGGGTTCAGCAAAGGAACAGTGGCATTTTCCAGCACATTTGTCTGGGAGAAATCTGACCCTCTAGCCCTTACCCGGAAGTCAGACAATTCAGTTTCTTCCTGAACATCTCTAGCACTTTTTGAACCTTTGCCCCAGCACTGGAGTTCAGAGTGAGTAAGTCCATGAGCAAGTAAATTTGTGCACAGGCCCTTTAAGAGAAGCAATTAAGACTTCAGTAGGCCTTCATCTCACTCAATCACAATCTTTGCATGTTTTCACAGCCAAAAGTTGTGGAGAATTCTCTTCCTGGCACTGAAATCCTGGGCTGGGTGCTTGGTGTGAGATTGAGACCCCTCACTCCTTAGGGGAGATCTCTAAGGCCAAGATATCCCTCTCGTTTCTTAACTATCACAGTGTGGGTGGAGTCCAGCCCATTCCAGGTTTGCATCCCTCCTGCCAGTCTCCATATGGCCTCTTTTATATATCCTTAGTTATAGGACTTCTGTTTACGTATTCTTCAGGTGGTTCTCAATGATGATTGCTCTGTAATTTAGTTGTAATTTTGATGTGGTTGTGGAAAGAGTTGAGCACAGCCTTTACTTATTCTGCCATCTTGACTAGAAGTCTTGGCAATTCTCTTAATAACAACCCACATTTGGTTCATACCTTTATCTGACAACACATCTCCCAGCATATATCCCCCAATTCTACTTTCTCCTCCATCATATTAGAAGCATTAACAGACTTGACTGACTATGAGAAAGGCCATCCTTCCTCAGATCCCTTCCTCTATAGGAATTTGGCTAGACTTTTATTTCTGGGCACAGAGATATAGTACAGAAAATTGATTCCTTGAGTCTAGTCAAGGACACTGTCATTACTGGGTAGAGACACCCTGGCAGTGGGATCAGTCTGAGCAGAGAGTTCAGCTCTACTGTTACTAGCACCCTCATGCCTGTAGAGCCCAAGGATACCACATGTCAGAAGTCTAGGTAAGACCTAGTATAAATCCTAGGCCTATAAACCCTGGCATCATAGAATGGTGTCCTTCCTTTGTCAGGGTGTTTCTTCCTATTTCACACCTTCCAAGTCAAGACATATTGATGGCAAGTATCTCCAAGACACTTTGTCACACAAATGAATGACACACCCAGTAAGTAATGTCTACAAGCACAGCTGCACAGAATATCACAGTGACACACAAAGAGTTGCACATGTTTAGAAACACAACCACATCTCCAATGTGATTTACTTGTCATGGCAGCTCCTACAGACCAGGCGCCTGCAGAGAAATAGGTGATAACTCAGTTGCATATGGACATGTCACTGTGGTCCATACAGACATAACCTTGTGCTGCAAAACAGAGTATAGTGCATATAACTCATTCAGAGAAAAGTCAGAGGCACATCCAGAGATAAGTGCATAACTGTGAAATAAGCACCAAACTAAGCTGCTGACTCTAGATGACAGACCCCTCTCTATTATTACCAGTTAAGGCCACTTAGCTAAGTAGTGGGAGAGCTGGGATTCAGAACTTGGACTTATGAACTCTGGGCTCCCCCCTCTTTCTGCAGTGTCCCCTGACTGCCTGTGTCTCAGTGCTGGTCTTGTTTCTTCCACATTCCACCCACGCTCAGTCCTTTTCCTGCTCATCCTCTTCCCTTCCTTCCTGTGCACTCTTTGGACTGTTGTATATCACAATTTTTAAACTTTAAATCCTTTATGGCATCTCAATCATCTTTTGGCATCTTTGTATCTTGGCTTTGCTTTTAGTAGGTATTTATAAAATGGCCTATAAAACTATGCTAACATGTGAGGTAGCCATACCTCATAAAAATACTCATAGAAAAAGTCCTCATTGACTCATACAAGTGTCTAGTAAATATTTTTTCTCCTTTTGTAGGAATGAGGTGTGACAAGTGGGCAGGGGATGAAGACCAGAGCTTTAGATGCTAAGAACTCCATTCTACCACCAAGAAATCACTCAGGCAACTTCAGGAAGGTCATTCATATTCAGCTGCGTCTGTCAAAGTAGATTTCCAAAATCACTCCAACAGTTCCCTATGGCTGGGATATGACCAGTTGATCTCCTCCCACAGGTCCCATCTCAGCTTTGAGATGTAGACCAAGACCTGGATAAATACCAGTTGTCATCAGAATTATATTAGCATGCACATAACTACCAAGTGACCTCTATTTCTCATTTTGGCAATAAAATTGAATTTCAGTAACTTTTTATTTTTATTTCAAAAGCCTCTATTTTACAAATCTTCGACTTCTGGTTATGTGCTCATAAAATAAAATTCCAGCACAAAGTGGAGACGGTTTAAATCTTAATGGGGTTTGAAGAGCTGGGGAAGTAAACATAACCCTTGTGGTCTTTCCGATCAAGTGACCAGCTGATGAGAGAAGCTAGTTTCTTCATCAGTTACTCTCAGTGCAAACATTTCCAGTTGAAAAAACAATTAAAGTCAGGAGAGGTTTGTGTTGAGAGGAAGAAAAGCAAGTTAACTCAGGACTCTTGTCCTCTTTCCTGATATGTAACCATCATAAGGCCTATCACTTAGTCTAGCCAGTGTTTGCAGCATTGTTTTCTAGGCCCTCATAATAGCCTTTTGGGATGGGGGTTACCCTCAATGCTCTGGAGCAATGGAATGGGTGATGGGAAGCTGATTAAGCCTGGGTTTGGCTTCTTCTCCTCCCTTGGCTGGGTTACCTTGGAAGAGTTCTGGGAATAGTCTAAACTTGTTTTCTCTTGGAAAGAGCCCTGAGGTAGTGATTAAATGAGAAAATGGATATAAATCAGAGTGACCTTGGTTATTGTAGTTGCTGCTATGTTGTCATCTTCACACTTAATGAAGGGCAGTCTCAGAAGTCACATGAAATTTCTCAAACAATGGTTTTGATATGGGGAGAGGCAGGATGAGGGGCTGGTGTGAAGTCTGTTCTCAACAACTAGATTACGAAACACATATACAGTGTGTTTCTAACTGAAACCCTGGAGCCAAAGAATACAAAAATTAACCCCAGTGGCAAAGGGCATCTCAAAGGAAATTCTCAGCAGACTTAGTATTTTCAGGAATAGCCTCAGATTTTCAGCTAATCTCTTTATCCATTTTTCTTTCTTATTCTACCCTTTACTTTCTTGCCCTTTCACCACCTTCAGAATTTGATATAAAGCCATCGTTTATTAAAGTGGCTCTGCCCAGACCTTTCAGACTTTTTTGAGAGAAATGGCAGTTTTTCACTGCAAAGTGTTTCCCACAGTAAAAGTCCTTGGGGGCATGCAGGAGTCTGAAGTGATAGCCTTGGAGCCTGGAAGTTGAGCTCATTGCAAACACTTCAGGGAAAAAATGGCTTCATACAGAAAGCTTCCCTATCCCACCTGCTCCTGGATTCTGTGCCACTAGTGGGAAATGGGAAGGTTATGTGGCTTAGAGGGGAGAGGCGGACTTTGAACTGTAGTGTGCTTATATACTCCCTGTGTGATCATGGAGAATTTACTCCTCTAGGCCTTGGTTTCCTCCTACGTAAAATGGGTACTCCAATTGAGATGCAGGTGTGGGGAAATTTAAAATACCTGCTTTCACACAGGCACTCAATAATATCAGATTCTCATGTCATCTTTCTTTGTCCTCTGCACCCCAACAATGTCCCCATTGGTCTTCCCTGGCTGTAGGAAAGGAGTGTGAGGTGGTGAGTTCCAAGCAGTGATGGAGGTTAATCTGAATTTTTGTGCTTCACCTGGGAGACCAAAACTTCCAACTCCATCACACCCCTTCCTTCTCTGAGCCCTGAAATGCAGATATTTGCTTCTTGAAACATCCAAACATCCAAACATCCAAATGTAGTCAGAAGCTGGAGCTGCACCTACTTATATGTAGTTCCTAGCCTGAGGGCTTAAAGGCAGCTCATATACCAAAATTATTACTTTCTCTGTCCTCCCTTCAATTGTTCAAGTCATATTCCTGCCCTAATATCACTATTACCAAGGAAATACCCATGAAGTTCCCTCCCCCTTCCCACAAGTTGTTCACAGCCCCCAACCCCACCCACAGGAGCACATGTTTCTTCTGCTGGGGTTGGAGGAGGGAAGGTTTCCAAGAAGCACTGTATAGTCAGATTCACAACGGGGAGACATGCTGACTTTGGCAGTACCCTGCCCCAAGCTCCTAGTAGCAAACACTTGATGGAAGATGCTCACTCTCAACTCAGGCTCCCTTTCAGAAGAGGCCTTTGTAGTGATTCAGAATAAGTCACCCCAAGATGAGCCTCAGTGATATGCAGATTACTTAGAGCTAAAGGCAACTTTAGCTACAAGGTCAAGAGAAATTTCTGCCCTTCCCTTTAACTATCTAGAAGAATTTGAATTAATGACCTTGCCCATAAGAGATTATCAGATATACCTACTTTTGCCTTATCTATAGGGCAAGGAAAATGTCTTTTTATTAAACATCTGCTCTTATCATTCTGCAATGACTCTTTGAAGCTCCCAAGGTGCATTACCTCATCCCTAGCTCAGGACATCTTATATACATCAATCCCCCTTTCTATCTCTGAACCTCTCCTGTGTGAGAGGTCTCTGACTCTCTCATGTATGTGGTGTTCCCATATATGTGTATATATGAAATTTGGTTATTTTCTCTTGCCAATCTGTCTCATGTCTGTTTGATTATTATACCAGCCGAAAGAACCTTGAAGGTAGAGAAAATATTTCTCTTCCTCCAACATCTTTTACTACTAGCTTGTCAGAGATGATGTATCTAGCTTCTCTCTTAGGTCCTCTGATTAGCTCTCGAGATACCTTCCACTCTTTCCACCTGCTTTCCTTACATGTGCACTACTAAACACTGGCTTCTGTTTTGTGAGGGTTCAAAAAGAAGACAAAAAGATTACTCCCTTTCTACTCATACCGGCCTTAAACTCAGATACAATACAATGACTCCCTTGTAATAGTGCTTTGTAGATGAAGATGATCTCCTCTCTCTAAATACAGGGTATTGAGGTTCCTCAAAAAATTAATTAGAATTACCATATGACCAAGAAATTCTTCTTCTGTGTCTCTACCCAAAAAATTTGAAAACATTTATCTGTAAGGATATATGTACTCTGATGTTCACTGCAGCATTATTCACTATGGCCAAGACATGGAAACAACTGAAGTGCCCTTCAATAGATGATTGGATAAAAATGATGTGGTACATATATGCAGGAGAATATTACTCAGCCATAAGAAGAGATGAAATACTGTCATTTGTGACAACATGGATGGATCCTAAGATTATCATGCTAAGTGAAAAAAGTCTGACAGAAAAAGTTGAGCACCATATGATTTCACTCATATATGGGATATAAAAATTAAAACAGCAAACAAACAAGACAGACAAACAGAAACTCATTGACATAGACAATGATTTAGTAGTTACCAGATGGAAAGGGGAGGTAGGTAAGAGTAAAAGGGGTCAAATATATGGTGATGGAAGGAAATTTAACTTCGAGTGGTAAATACACAATACAAAATACTCATAACATATTATTGAACTGTACACTTGAAACCTATTTGATTTTATTAACCAATGTCACCCCAACTAAACAAACAAACAAACAAATAAATAAATACAGAGTTTTCCCTTGCCTATTAAATGAATAACATTAAGATGAACTCATATGGGCTTTTCAGCTAAATTTGTCCAATTAATTTAATCTAAGCCTACTTTGAAAGGGTTATATTGTAAGTTAAAGTAGGTTAAAACCTATTTTAAAAGGAGAAATAAGAAATGAGTTAAACAGCACAACACACAACCTACAAAGAGAGCAACATCCTGTACATTTCTCAGTTCTTAGTCCATCTTAAGGCTCCTCAGCCCTCTCCATTCTTGGCCCAGGGAGCTACTGTAGAGATATCCCTGCTATACTGCCTTCCACCCTCCCTGTTCTCAGTCTCCACATCTATTCCTCTAGCTATTACTCTGAAAGCCCCACAGCACCAGAGCTGGGAATGCTCAAGGGAATGGATCTGCAGCACAATATCAAAGAAACATTATGTCAGAGATCTTGAGTGAGTCTTATTTTCACCAAGGACAGACACAAGTCATGGTGTGGCATTCTAGCAGTATGGATTCAGATGAGATCAGTGACCCTGCATCTCAGCTGTGCTTCAGGGTCATCTGTGGAGATTTATACATTTATATCATTAGGGCTTACACTGAAAAATTCTGATTCAGAAGGTATGTGGTGTAATTCGCCTACCTGTTTTAAAAAAATCCATAGCTAATTTTGCTGCATCCAAGTGTGAAAACCACTGGGCTAGATCGTTGGAAAATTTTTTGAAATTAAGATTGTGTGTCAGTTGAGAGTGGGCCAGGATTTGAAGTTGCTTTATTGAGCCATTTTAGAAACAAAGGATATTGAGCTATATTTCTACTTCTTCATAGAAGAGAGAAATGGACTGGCTGATAACTGAAGGTTTTATATAGTATAGAATTTCCCTTGCTTTATATCAGTATTATTTTCATGAAGGCAGGACCCAGGCATACAAAAGATGAATCATTTGCTTCCATATATGCCCTTTCAGCTAAAAAAAAAGTGTAGTCATAGAATCTTAAAGGTGTAGAAATCTAAATCACTCTTGGTAGCTTCCTTCTAGCCACTGCCATGATGCTATCTACAGTATCTCCCTCAAATTCTTTCTAGTTGACATTTTTAATTGCCTAAATTAAAATATTTATTTACCAGTAACTTCTGCCTCTCTTGTTAACCAAATAGACTCTTCAGAAGAATCTGAAGCTCCCATCCTTGACCATGTAAATCAGAAGTATATTCTTCCAACTGCCATCATTTACATCTTGTTATCTGTTATCCTTGTGAACACAACACCTTCAGACAGGAACCTAAAATTGACCTATGTCTGCCTAATTTGGAAAAGAATGTCCTGTGCTTCCTCTCCCATAACTGGTACAGCAGAAGGAACCAAACCAGGCTGTGCAGTACTTGTCCTGATTAATAGAGCGGAAGTTACAGTCACCCAGGAAACCGTTATTGGGATCTCTCTGCTCTCAGCAGCAGGGTTTAAAGGTGTGCAAAAACAATTATAGAGAGCCTCTTTGGCTCTGGAGCCATCAAAGAATCTGCTAAAGATACTTTGGTTTCCATAGTTTTCACAGAAATACTATAGAAAGTTTGGTGTGAGTTCTTATCCTGCTACTCTGGTCCTAAGAGAGGAGAAATCAACAACAGAGAGATAATTATAGGGTGAGAGGCTCACTGGCCCTGTTGTACTTGGACCAGGGTTGTCAGGATGAGGCACACAGTTGAGCAGATTGGCCTTCTCCATCTCAAAAAGAAGCCCCAGTCTTGGATCTATTTGGTTAGAATCATGATCCAACTTGCACGTTTCTATTTAATATCAGTCCAGTTTAGAAGCTGGGCTTTTAATCTATAAATTACTTCAAGTACTTTTATAGAAGTAGAGTTGAGAACTTATATAAACAAATTAAAATAAACTATGTAAACAGCAAAATAATTCTGCTTCTTCTGTTTGTTTTCTTAATTTGCTTCTGGAATCCTTAGTGTAGGTGTGGAGAGTACAAGCTCATGTATACTTCCTCCTACATCCATTAAATTACTTTTTTTTTCTAGATGTTCTCCCAGTGGGAAACTTATAGTTATCTCAATAATGTTCTCTAGGGCCTACTTTGCTCTTATACAAGGTAACTTTTGTTTTTGTTTAATGTATGTTTTTCTTTTTTATACTTAAACTTGTTTTCTCTAGTTACAAAGCAAGTAAAATTAAAAACCAAACACAAAACCACAAGACTAGAACATTCTTATTTCCTGCGGAGTACTTACAATCATTTTCCATATGCTTACACCTCATCAGTCATTCTCAATTCTCTCTCTCCCCAAAATGTGATACACCACTAGAAAAAAAATATTTCCTCAAACTCAAAGAGATTTAAGAAGAAAACTCTGAAGGCTTTTCAAATTTGTAGTCTATGATGTTGGTCCAGAAGGAGAAGGAGAATATTCTAGAATGGTACAGCTCTTTACAGTGTCTTAAACACTTTTATGTTTTTCATCTGATCCTCATCACAAAGGGATCGAAGAAGGTAGGCTTTATTATTCATATTTCAATGTTATGAAATCTGTTTCTCAGAGAGGCTCAGTCATTTGCCCAAAGTCATACACAAGACAATCAATAGATTCGGGGCCTTGAATCCATGTGTTCTGGTCTAAAGCCAGCCTCTTTTCTGCCATATAAAGGCATTCCTTTTAGTGGATTTAAGTCTATAAGTTTGTCATTAGCTGCTACCACTCTGCATTTGTGCAGTTTTCAGCTCTCAGTGTCCTTCAAACTCACAAAATAGATGAAGACATTATTCTCTCAGATTCTGAAAACTTGGAGAAGAGAGGGTATAAAGGAGGTCGAGGAAGAATGAGGAAAATTCTCTCCCTCCATCCCCTTAACCTCAGCTAATCTCAGGTCTCTCTGACTCTATTTTCATCTTTCTTCAGTATACTTTTCACACAGAAACCAGAAAAATTCTATTCACTTCATTTATCTTCCTAAGATCCACTCCTTCATATAAGTTCTGGGAGAAGCTGCTCCAGGATCCCAGTGAATCTTTCTTACTGGAGGGAATTTAAAATAGAGACATTAGTGGGAAGAACTATGTTCCCCACTGTTACAGCTGGTGTCGGGGTTTAGCATAAGCACACCATTTCCCATTTCGATTCTAGATTCTCCTCACCTTAGCTAACATTGCTGCTGGTCTCAGTGGCTTACCTGGGGGCATGAAATAGACCTTCATCCATGAGGGATTTGAACACCGGGTCTGCATGCACTTTTTGTGTTAGGTTTCTACATTTTCCCATTTACCATCAAAATTGGGCAAAAGAGTATTTATTGAAAGATATCCCAGTACCTTGCCTAGGTGACAAATGTATTTCTTCTTCTCATTGTGCAATAGCAGCTCTGCCTGCTTCTGATGCAAACACTAATTATTCTGCCAAGATGGTAGCTGATCTTCTTGCCTGCTAGTTCCTTACAACAAGGTGCCCAACATGCTAGGTGGAGTTTTAGCTTATAATTCAATAGGATTCTTACTGTGTTCCCGGGGAAAGCATTTCCTTTGTGGGGGGACCAAGACTGCTAAACTTGTAAATTCCATAATTTTAGGAACTGGAAGCAGAGACTCCCAAATTGGGTCAGTAGGGGCATGAGCATTTCTGCTCTTGGGTCCCTGCCTTGGTTCCTGGACAAATATACTCTGCCTGTTAGGGACACAGTGCCTTAGAAAAGTTTTCGATTTCAAGTGTACACGGTATCCCAGAGGTTTATGCCTCATTCTCATTAAATTTTGACTCCAAGTTGGCATTTTGAGTATATCTAGAACAGGCCATTTCAATTCTATTTGCTTGGTAGTTCTAAGTGGTATGCTATGTGATATGAACTCCATGGTCCTCGGTTCCTCTCTCATCTATTTATTGGAAAGTAAATGTGTTGGTATGATTCACTGTATACATAATCCTATTTAGTGAATCAAACATTCCCTAAGTGTTCGAGAAATGTTGCTGTCTGAGTTCCTGCAGGCAGGAAAGGCAAATCTCAAAGATGTGTCTATTCTATAAGAATGAATTGCTGACTTGCCTCTGATGGAATGAGTCCCTTTGCTACCAGTTGGTTAATTAGTCATACTCAGAGTTGGTCTCAGTTGCTAGCAGGATGGGTACTGGGCAGTGGGACTAGCTGCAATAGGACGTATTAACCCATAATGTTAATGACTGAATTGCATCCATCCCTGCCATCATGACTGCTCTGTTTCAGGCGGTCATCAGGGAGACCGAAAGACATCAATATACCTAGTCATTGTGGCAACCGGGTTGTTTAGTGCATCTTCTGTGCTGAATGCCTTCTGATGAGCATTAACATGTGATAAGGAGGACTTCTCTTTTTCATCTGCTTCCAGATATCCACCCATATGCCTTTACCCAAGACATGCTAGTCTTCAGTCATCTAGTCTTTCTCCTTCTAGGTCCCTGACCAGGGGGACAAGACATTCACCATGTACCAATTTTATACATAGTATATCCTGAGGTGGCTACTTTTTTCTCCCAAAGTGGATGGCCGAGTATACTGTTTGAAGCTCTGCTCATTGGAAGGGATTTCTCCTCACTGCCTTCTTTCAAGGCTACCCCTGAGTGTGGCTGTAGTGAAGATGTACCTGAGGCAGTCCCCAAAGGGACTGAGAGCTAAAGGCTATCTGCCAAGAGCTAGGAGAGTAAATCCTTTATTTCTGAAGAAAGATCAGAGTGGTGCATCACAGCACTCACCAATCGGCTTTCCATCAGTGCCTTCACCCTATATAAAGCTGTAGCCTTCTCTACATCAATCCTTATCACTTTTTTCTATAGCTGTTGTCATCTTTTCTCCATAGCAGTTGTCATCTTTTAGTATATATAACATTTACTTTTTTATTTTGTTTATATTTTATCTCTCCTCAAAGAAATGTTAGCTCCTTGAGGACAAGGATTTTTATAGGTTTAGTTCACAGCTGTATTCAAGCATCTAACATAGAAAGTATTCAAAACAGTTTATTAAATATTACTGTAAGAGTGAACAAGTGCTATCTCCTTACATCTGGGTTCACTCCCCACCTCACCCCCCCAAAAATTAAAATAGGTCTGCCCTGTGATTCTCTTTCATATTATCTGCTCTTTTGCATCAAAACATATACCACAATTTTAAAATTATATATATATGTTTTTATTTGTTTCATATCTGTATTCTACACTGGATAATGAACTCCATGGGAGCAGAAAATGTGTCTTATTTATCCATTATATCAACATTATGCAGTCCAGTGTCTGGTTGATTATATATATTCAATAAATATGATAGATAAAAGAAAGGAGAAAAGAAAGAGAAAAAATATGTAGTTGATATTAAGTACTTTATTACATTTCAAAAGGTACTATTTTATTTTCTGTTAAGTTAGCTGGTGCTGAATGTGTCTACACACACACACACACACACACACACACACACACACACACACACGCAATTGACTATTCAAGGACTTGAGCTAATTCTTAGCACTCAAGGGCATAAACTGGTGATCTGACTTGGACAGATTTTTCCTTACTGATTTCCTTAATGTTTCCTCACTGTTTTCCTTACTCTTTTTTTACTGTTTCCTTACTACTTCCTTGCTGTTTCCTTTCTGGTTTTCTTACAGTTCCCTTACTGTTTCTTTACTTTTTTCTTACTGTTTTGCTGGGAGAATATGACCTCTCAGTGTTCCTTATCTCTCTATACTATGATTCCAGAACAGGCTCCATGGTGTGTCTCTTTCCTTCAGGCTCTTTGGACCCATCTGTTTGCATTTCCAGCTGCCACAGCCAAGGTAAAGGATAATCACCTCCTCCTGTTGCCAAGTCTGGCTTCATTTAAAAGGCTTATCTCTCAAATATCAATGTTTAGATAAAGGACAGTGAATATGTGTATTTGCAGGGATTGAAGGTTCTAAAAATCTCATATCGAATTTCTCAGGACTATTCACCCCCTGGAATTATTTAAATTAGCTGATCCTTAACTTCACTCTGTCCTTCCTTGCTTTTCTTGCATAAATCCCAGTAAATAAATCAGGGGCCTATGCTGTCCCCTCCCTTTTGCTTCTGTCTCCTGAATAAGAACTGGTGCTCTCCAAGTGCCTTGTATGGCATGACATGTCCCTTTCTCTCAGGAATGTAATAAATTCTTCTTTCAATGGCTTTGGTGTCTCTGTGTCATCCCTTAATCTTAACTCTGTTTATAAATTCTGGGTATAATTTTAGAATATGCCGCCCTAAGGGAAACACATGAGGAACTGTACTCTCTGTCTCTAACCTGCAGACTCCGGTAGCACACATTTTTCTCCATCCTGAGTCTGGAGTGTTGGTTAAAGAACTCTGATCTCCTGGGTAAATCACAGTGATCGTGGTTACAGCCTGAGCAGTGTCGGTTAAAGAACTCTGATCTCCTGCGTAAATCACAGTGATCGTGGTTACAGCCAGACAGGCTTTATCATCAGATACAAACACTCACTAAAGTCCAAAGACACATTTTGCTCCTGTGACGATTTTCAGTGAGACTCCTATGCAAGCCAGAGATATTATCTATGCAGAAATTTCCTCCATTAGTTCTCTTTCCTTTCCTCCCTTCTTCCC
>NW_011889209.1:438014-470013 GCF_000151845.1 Pteropus vampyrus | reverse complement strand
CCTATTCTTGGTTCACTAGAATCTGTATATTATAGTCCTCATGTTTTATGTCTCAATGCTTCCAGCACAGAATCAGAGAAGGTCTTGGCCAGGAAAAAGGAATTGGGAGCCCAGGGGCCGGTGTGTGAAGTATACCTAGCAGGGTTGCTTGGAGGGTCCTGCTTGGCTCCTGTCACAGCACCAAGAGCCTTTCTGTCTGCTGCAGCCCCAACCCACTGTTGCTGAAATTCCAGCCACTAAAGCCTCCCAGCATCCAGTGTGGGGGTGGGGCTTTTCTGCCCAGACCGAAGTCACCTCTATAGTCAAGGGAGCCTGGAAGCACAGCAGTAACTTACATGGTTGTCACATGGAGTGAATTTCCACCCCAAATCATTGAGAGGGGGGAAAAAAAGCTTTTTTTTTTTTAAGTCCTGGGAATTGCCTAGAGACATTTAATAAAAGCCAGAGAAAACACAGTGTATGCATGTGTGTGCGTGTGTGTATTTTTTAAAGCTCCAGGGTCCCTGGGTACAGTCCTGGCTGGTATGGGGTCTTTGAAGGAACTAAAGTAGGTTGCCAGCCTACCTGTAGAGTCCTCACTGATTGCTGGCTGGTGGCCTGCATGTCAGATCGTGTATACGCTTTGTCCTCACTGTCAATGGCTTTCCACTTCTCAGAGGGATTCCCCGGCAGAGGCCCTCACCTAGCACTCGAAGTCTCATCTGCAACCTCTCCAATAGGACCCTACACTGCTCCCAGTCTGCCTTTTCTCTGGCCATGTTTGTCTGAGAGAGGGGATATAGGAGTGACATCAACTGTTTCTGTGAAGACTTAGCCACAGATCATTTTATTTCCATCTTTTGTGCTTGGTAGACTTGTAGATTTGATGTAGCCACAGGGTAAAGCCATGAAGTTCTCTTGTTTCTGGTAATTATCGCCTCTCTCAGTTCACTGCATCTGATTCTCTCTAAATACCTGTCTTCGCATGATGTCTGTTAATAAATGTTGATTCCTAATTCTCTTTCCTTCCTTCTCTCTCCTTTTTGCACCCCTCACCCCCACTGTCTCTCTCAGCATGACTCTGGCTTCCTGTCTGTGCCCTAGAACTTGGAACATGAGGCTCATGGGTTGATAACAAATCTCTCAGGGAAACAGGCCTCAGAGAGAAATCCCATTCTCAGGAGCTCCTGGGATTGAGATCACAGGACCCTTATACCCCCGTCCAGAAATTTGAGACCTGTTACTCCTGAGCTACTGCTCATCCAATACACATTTAGAATTATTAGACAGAACATTACTGAAAGCTTTGTTTCTACAGAATGAGTCAAATTTGCTTAGCTTTACGCATGGTTTTTAATTAGAAAAATTAGTCTTAGCCACACAACAAAGTGAAATTGATGGTTCAGTGACAGCTAATCGCTTGCTTGAAATGAAAGATGCCCTTACAATGAAGATTTATTTCATGTTATTTTTCCCCAAGCACTCTTAACTGACTGAATAATATTGTAATGATCACTCTGATATTTCCACATGTGCCTTTAAGAATTTATAAAGTAATCTGTCTTCTGAGGTGTCCAGGGAGGTGCTTGAATGATATAGTTCAAATAGAAGAGAGCAGAGTCTCTCCCTGCTCCAGGGCTTCAGAGGAGTCAAGTGGAGAACGGTCTTTGGAGTTTGGAGACTCGTAAGGAGGGTGGACTCACACCACAGAAGAGACATCTGGATGATGATAATATTCATCAAGTCAATGACAGGAGTCTGGAATAAGGATGGGATGATAATCACTCATCTCCTCCCAAGAGACCAGAACAAGAGGCCACCAACAAGGCTACAGAGACTTGGATACAAACTCAAAGATGAGTTACATCAGGGACTGGAGAGGAGGCTGTGATCCAGGCAGGTCGCTGACCAGGGGCTGGAGTTGTCAGCCAAGGACCTCCCAAGAGTAAAGCCCAGGTGATCCTCTGTGAGGACCAAGAAGTGTGTGTGTGTGTATGTGTGCACGTATATGTACATGTGTGCTTATGCATGCATTCAATTGTACTCTGTAAGTGTTCACGTGCACACATGCGCAAATGTGAACAAATACCGTGAGTGCATGGGGCATGCAAAGCATGAGATGAAAGCTGAGGCAAAGGTCTTTTGGGTGAGGGTCCTCATACATAGAATTCAATTCTGTATTGAATTGGGCAACTGAGCCCATAAACCTGGCTGTGGATTACCCACAACACACTGCTGACATCTGGCTGGTTTTCTCCCAAGTTGTCCTTTGTTCACTTTTGAATTTTTTGTATTGTTTTTGTTGTTGTTTTGTTGTTGAGTTATAGGAGTTCTTTATGTATTCTCAATATTAATCACTTGTCAGATATATAATTTATAAATATTTTCTCCCATTCTGTAGGTTTTTTTCACTCTCTTCATAATGTCCTTTGATACACAAAAATTTTTAATTGTGATAAAGTCCAATATATTTTTCTTTTGTTGACTGTGCTTTTGGTGTCATATCCAAGAAATCATTGTGGAATCCAAGGTCATGAAACTTTTCTCCTGTTTTCTCCTAATAATTTTACAGTTTAGTTCTTATGTTTAGGTTTTTGATCCATTTTGAGTTACTTTTTGCATATATATGTGGTGAGAGTCCAACTTCATTCTTCCGCATGTGGATATCCAATTTTCCCAGCACCATTTGTTGTAAACATTTGTTACCTCCATTGAATGGTCTTGGCACCTTCATTGAAAATCATTTGAGTGTATATGTAAAAGTTCATTTTTTTATAATCTGGTCAGTCAGTCTATATGTCTGTCTTTATACCAATACAACACTGCTTTGGTTACTGAAGTTTTCTAGTAAATTTGAAATCAAGACTTGTGAGTCCTCCAAAATTTTTAAAGATAATTTTGTTTTGTTTGGGTCCCAGGACAGTTCATAAGAACTTAAAAATGAATTTTTGCTATTTCTGCAAAAAATGATGTTGACATTTTGATAGGGATTGCACTGAGGTCTATAGATTGCTTTCATTAGTGTTGACATCTTTACATCTTCCAGTTCATAAAGACAGCACATCTTTACATTGATTTATGTCTTTAAATTTTTTCGACGATGTTATACTTACCAGTGTACAAGTCTTTGGCTTCATTGGCTTAATTTGTTCTGAAATATTTCCAGTACTCTTGTGATGCCTTGTGAGCTTTTATTGATAATTGGGCATTTGAAAAAAGAACCACCTTTCTCTGTCTTCATGCGTGAGCTCTATGCTGGGCATTCCTTCAGTGATAAGCTACATGTGCTCTGAGCATAAGGATCAGCACAAAGTGAAAGCTGAAGGTTTTCGCGGGCCTTTCTGAGTACATCTTGCCTGAGACTACATGTGGCTTTCTCTGTTGTCTCATATGCATAGCTGCTTTTAAAAATCTTAGCCTCCCAAAGAGCCTCACTCCAACTTCTCCATAGTATTTAGATGGTCTATTTTATTTCTCTACCTGTGTTCTCTTGCTCTACTGTCTGCAGGTCTAATGTTGCCATGTAGCTTTCATGAGCAGTGCAGGTTGCTTTTCCTGTCTTTAGACAAGACAGAGACCAGCAGCCAACAAACAAGTTAGAATTTTGCAAATAAAGCCTTCTCTGCTCCCTCCATTTAGAGGGAGGGAACTAGAGTCTAGGCTGCTGGCTCCTTCAGAGCAAGATCATGTTCCAAAGCAAGAGATCTGTGTGAGTGAAAACATCAAAAGCTTTCCTACCATTTCAAATTGTGTGTGTGTGTGTGTGTGTGTGATTAGTTGTCATTGATCTTTGTCTGCTTTCCAAAACTCCTGTAAGGTTAGTTCAGCCAATTTCTTGTTGTTTTTTAATGGTGGGAGGATGGGTGTGGGAACTTCCAAGAGCTTGGGAGCTTCCTAGTCTACCATTTTGGTATGTTCTTTCCTCAAGTCTTTTATAATTTACTTACACTCTCATATTTTTCTTTTATCCTTTTCTTAACCATATAGAACAACAATATTTTTCTTTTTTTTTTAACACTTTGTAAGTCAATTCACAGTTCCTTTTGCTTTCCACATAGCTTTAATTTGAAGAACCTGATATTCTATAGTCATAGGATTCAGATGGATATAATGGAGCCACATAAGCAGGAAAGTTGTATTAATGTTTCTATAATGATAGACAATTTTTTTTTTTTGCAGTTTAAGAGAAGTACAAGAAATTGCAAAGTGTAGATATTTTCTTGAGACAGTATAATTAGACACATTTTGGATAGTTGTGTGTCTCTGAGACAAAGTGAGACTTTTTCTTTCTTTCAGTGGCATTTTGCTTACAATATCTATAAATGTCCTTATCTATCAACTCCTATATCTTAGAGAACATAAGTCCTCTGGTTGTTTTATTGAGAGCTATGACTTATTTTTCTAGTGTGTTTACTTTTTAAGACTACTTGGAAATATCTATCTATATTTTGGATGCTTTCTGAATTTTAAATTTTATATTTGAATTTACTTTGTAATTAAATAATCTCGTTCGGATTTGAGCCCATTTATAAAAAAGAGAATAAAGCTTTCTTCACTTCAACTCTGAGATCTTTTCAGATACTTTTTGAAAGTTTTGTAAAGCATACATTTTATATTTATTTAGTTAACAATTTTGGATCTTTGTTTAGTCTACCCTTAAAAGAAAATTTCCTAAAATTGCCTTACAAAGTTGTATGACTTCCTATATCTGCTGTAACAAATTACAACAAACACATGACTTAAGATGCTAAAAATGTATTTTCTTATAGTCCTGTACTTCAGAAGTTAAAAATGTGTTTCAACTGGGGTAAAAATAATATCTTACACACAAGATTTAAGACTTGTTTCTTCTATCCTCTCTTTTTGAGAGACTAACAATTAACTGAACTATCTGGAATGAAAAAACAAACATTCTGGAACAAAAATTTGTACTCCGTAGAAAGACAGATACAATGAGGGTAAGTTAAACAAGGTCATAGCATCTATGAGACACATAATTTTGGAGTTAGAATTTTGAGACCTTGGCATACAAATCAAGAAGCTGATTATTGAATATTTGGTGCTTCTAAATATACTTTTTTGGAAATCCTGGTAAATATCTAAGCTTATTGATTTTGACATTTCAAAACTTTCCCAGAATGGTCATTGGTGCATTAAGTCTATATTTTGTTTTTGTTTTGTTTTGTTTGCCATTTACTAACATAGTATAAGAGTAAAAATTACGTCGCAACTTTATAAAGGAGTCATAAATTTTTCTTTATGACTTTGAAATAGACAGAACTCAGCAAAGTACTGCCCTCAGGCCACATCCCATCTACTCTTGTATTGGTAAATAAAATTTTGTTGGAACACAACCAGATCATTTGTTTATGTATTGTCTATAGCTGTTTTCATGCTATAGGGGAAGAATTGAATAGTTGTCCTAGAGATGATGTGGTTCATGAAGCTAAACTATTTACTACTTGGCCCTTTACAGAAAATATTTGTTGACCCCTGATGTTAACAAAACCTGACAAATGAGAAGGAGACAACTATGGCCAACCATCAAGTGTGCTGTGAATGATGTCTTGAGTTCCTCAACTAAACAGAGAAAAAGGAGGGAGGCACACAGTTGACAACTTGAAAATTGTTGACCTTGAATATGGACTTTTAACCATTTTCTTCCACAAATTAACGAGACAGTGAGCACTCTCATAATGGGGGGCCCACATCAAGTTTTAAACAATTGTTTATTTATGAATATGTTACAGGTCTCATTCCCAGTTTTTGGCCTTAAGGACCCACATGTATTGGATTGGAGACTTAAGTTTATGCCTCTTCATTTTCCATAAAACAGTCTTAAACATTTAACAAAAAAAGTATAATCAAAAATGAAACAACACATGTGAAACAAGAATTTATCATATACAGACCACAGGGAAAGAATTAGGTTAATTAAAAAAACATATATTTACCATATCTTATATCTCCAAAACAAAAGGTCTAATAACCTATATCAGCAGATCATGTCAGGAATAATTTTATTCCCCAGGGGACATTTGGCATTGTCCTGGAACCTTTTTATTTGTCACGTCTAGGTTGGAGTTGCTACTGGATTCTATTGGGCAGAGGCCCAGATGCTTTTAAATATCCCACAGTACACAGGACAGCCTCCCAGAACAAAGAATTACCAGTCCAAAAATGTCAATAGTTCCAAAGTTGAGAAACCCTGCCTTATTCAAAGATCTGGGTTTATTTACTCCATGATTTACTTCTAAATTAAAAAGTTCTAATTACTTAATTCAAAGACATAAGCCTAAGTACTTTATACAAAGACTTAAGTCTTATGAAGACCTAGTTGGTTACAAATTTTAGGTCTTCAAAAAGATCTGAGAGAAACTTCTAGTACTGTCAAAGATGTTGAGTCTAACATCCACCATCTGAAATAAAAAGATGAAGTTGAATTTACTGCCTACTATAATGAGGGAGAGCTGTGCTAGTCAGGCATGTCATCTCTGAGCAGAGAAAGTGCTGACAGTACAAAAGTTGAGGGTAGAAGTGTGTTGCCATCATCCATGGAAGCATGGTTACTTGATATGACTGGCAGGCAATTGAAGATATTTTTTTTATTAAAGTCAATTCAAGCTTGACAAATTGAACATGTTTAAAACTGGTTTTGAGGGCTACTTATAATCATGATTAAAGAACAATCTTCTCTGAAATTTGTGATTTTTTTTTTTTTTTTAATTCTCAGATTCCTTCACTCTCCCACAGAAAACTTCAGGCCTTTGCATTTTGACCCAGAGAATCAAAATTCTTACCAAGGTCTACAAGGTTCTTTAGCTTGATCTCTTCCTCCTGCCCCACCCCCCACTATCTTTCACTCTCTAAGCTCCTATCATACTACCTTTGGGCTGTTCCTAGAAACTGCCAAGCCTCTCCTGCCCTCAGGAGCTATACACTTGGAGTTCTCTATTTCTGAAATGCTATTCCTTCACTTCATGTCGCTGGAATCTTCTCATTGTTAGATCTCAACTCAAATACCATATCATTAGGGAGCACTTTC
This sequence comes from Pteropus vampyrus, assembly GCF_000151845.1. Lineage (NCBI taxonomy): Eukaryota > Metazoa > Chordata > Mammalia > Chiroptera > Pteropodidae > Pteropus > Pteropus vampyrus. The sequence continues at coordinate 462,989 of NW_011889209.1, read as the reverse complement.
CTGACCACCTGGAACTCAAACCACTTCAAACCCAGACAGTGTCTATCCTATTGCTGTGCTACTTGTTCATCGCACTTATCACGACTGGAAATGATTATATTTAACTCTTTACTCAGTTATCTGCAGTTACTCACCACTGCTCCCAGGTTGTTAGCACTAGGAGGGTGGGGACTTTTCCTGTCTTACTCATGCCTGCATCCCCAGCAACCACATAATAAGTTCTCAATAAAAACTGAGCATGCTAGAGTTCAATTAATGAATAAGTATATGAATAAATAAATGTGTCACGCTTTTTTTGATCTGGGAAATCAAAGACCTGATATAATCACCTCCAAATTCTCTTACAGTTCAGAGTATATAAAACGATGTTATCCTCATGTAACAGCAAGAAGAATTCGCAAAAGAGCACACAGTTGAAAGTGCTTCTCGTATAGGATCTGCCTGCTTTATGATAAGGATTACAGTGGAGACGTGGAAAAAACACAGTGAGAATATGGTGGATGTGATTTTTGTTTCTTGGAGGTAAATGGAAGGTGTGTCAGGGAAAGCTTCAAGCCAAAAGCAACAGTTGTTTTGGTCTTAAAATTGAGTTGAAATTCACTAGGTGGAAGCAGTTCAAGCTGATTTATCTGAGAAGCAGGGGACGGATTAATGAATATGAAAGCCCTGTTAGGACATGAGCCTGAGAAGAGGCAAAAGTGCAGGTAGAGCTGAACTAATAAAACTCTGTTCTTACTTAGAAGTCGGGCTGGATTCTGCAGGCAATGCAGTCATTAAAGGCTTTTATCAGAGAATCATTTGCATTTTAGAGAGTGTTGTGACCGAAATAACCAGGCCCAACTCGAGTGCTCTAGTCCAAGAGACAGTTTATTAGCCGGCGGCTGTCCTTGCAAAGGAGCAGCCCCGAGACGCAGGGGCACAAAGGTTTTAAGCCCTCGATCCCATCCCCCACATCCTTAATCTTTACACAAAAGACTATATCTCCTCCATTCATTAACTGATAACTAAGAGGTGGGTAAGCAAGCAGGGGTACAGAAGCAGAATGCGTCATTGTTAAAATATTTTGTACCTATAGGCAGTGATCCGGCCAGTAAATCCCTTTAGTTAATAAATTTTTAGCAGATAACTAACTAGAAGTGAGACATGGCCGTTAGCACGTACCATGTCTTATCCTTAACCTATTGTTTCTAAAGGTGAGGTCACTACAGAGAGGTCAAGTTGGTAGTAATATAAAGGTTGGTGTGAATAGGATGAGTTCAAAAGCAGGGAGACCTCCCTGAGAATGATGAGAAATGATAAAGGCCTCAGATTTACAGAGGCAGGTAAAATAGAAGCGGGTAGGCTTTAAAAATTTAACAGAGAAATTTGACAGAATATGGTGATTCATTTCATCACTTAATTCTAAAATCTAAATTTAATCTCCAAGATCATTAACTGCCAAAATACCACAGTTTCTGCCTCCTGGGGTCCACACATGTTAATTGAGCATGTGGCAGTTCAAATAAAGATCCTTTGGATCATTTCTCCTCAGAGCCAGAGAGAGCTAGAGAGACACTCTTGGAAACAAAGTTGGCATGTGTTTAAAGGAAGATATTGAATTGGCCCAAATTTCTCATCTTTAAGCCAAGATAAACTTTCAGAAGTAAAATTTCTTGAATTCATGTAGAATAATTTCTTGACTGAAATAGATAAATTTCAGTCCTTGAACCACAGGAAGGAGGAAGTAGCTGGATCCCAAGCTGTATCCAGTGATTCTAGTACCAAAGACCACCAAGGTGGTCGCATCCTTGTCCTTAGCTTTCCACTTCCAGAGTCACAAATGCCTTGGCTGCCTCACCTTTTAGTGTTTGGGAGGATTATCCAAAAACATGTGTTTCAGGGGTATAGGGGTAGTAACATATTTGAGTATGGGTAAAGAGGTTCAGAAGTGGTCTCCCCAAGATGTGCCACTGGGGCATGTGGATTATTTAAGTTGAAGACACTCAAAACCTTGTAGGCTCAGGAGAAACATCTGCTCTCTTAACTACCTAGAAGAATCTAAATTGGGGAACTTGCCCATAATAAGAGTTATTATTAAAGATAATTTTTATGATCTATTCTCATGTCAGGACAAATATTTAATTTTTGAACATCTGTTCTTCTTATTGATCTGCAAATGACCTTCTTCCCTTCTGAAGCCTCCAGCACCTAACATTATTTCTTAGCTCAGGGTGTAATGTATACTTCATTTTATCTTTCTGTTTTTGAACCTCTTGTATATGTGTGGTCTCTGACAATCTCATGTATGTGAGATTCTCATAGCTATGTAATTAAATTTGGTTCTTTATTCTTGTTAATTTGTTTCATGCTGATTTAATTATTAGACCATCCAAAAGAATGTAGAAGGGTTGAAAAAACTTTCTTCCTCTTCCACAGCAGTATGTGGTATGTGCTGACATAGCCAGAAGCAGGTAGATATTTCACATTTTGGAGGTAATAAATATGAGGATCAGAAACATTAAGTAGCCGTTTTAGGACTGTACAACTAGTAGGTACTTGAAATAAATTAGAACTTGGAGTGGAGAACTGGGTAGATCTGAGGCACAGAGTTTTAAAATCTGCTGCAGGACCAGTTGGATATGAAAGGGGGATGAGTACTCCCCTCCCCGGCCAGGAGTCTCAGTGGGTCTACCTCCCAGTGAAGAAAGGTTCTTCTTTGAAATATATATAATTATGTTGTAACTTGGGGAAACTTTGATAAAGTTATATTGATGAGGGTTTTAATATTTTTTTATTTTTAAAATATTTTTTGGAACATTCAAGCATACTCGAAATAGAAGTCCATTGAATCCCTAGACATACCATTGTCCAGCTTGAAGAAATATTAAACCATGGTCAATTTTGTATCATCTACCTATCTTTCATTTTTATGTTTTATTTAATATTTTGTTGCTATGCTTCCCAACCAATTTCCATGTATATAACCATGTGATGCATGAATTAAAAAACAGATACTTAGGAGTAAATGTCCTCAGGGTCCCAGCTGCCCTAGCCTTTCCCAACACCTTAGAAAGCTAGGAGGAAGTGAGTAACTGGATCACCTGTAACCCATCCTCAGAAAATAAGGCACTCAGCCTCCTAGTTGAGAAGCTCTATGTTGAGCTTTGGTACATTTTTCATAGTGTGAGAAGCTACACTTTGGGGTGGAGAGGCAGACCAGAAGCTGTAATAGAAAGAAAAAAAAAAAAGCAAACCATGTTTGTTAAGGATCAAGGGAGTCTCAGGAAAATAGTTCTGGCTTTTAAATGATGATAATTTTCACTGGGTTATTTTCTGATGAAAAAAAAAAGAGCACTGGACTTAGATTCAGAAAGCCTAAATTTGAGTATATCCTATAGCATGTACCACTTTTCTCTTAAACTCTGTGTACGTCAGATTCCTCTCTTCATATATTTATTATTCAGTGAAAGTTACTGGGCATTTATTATGTGCCAGACACTGTGTGGGCACTGGGAGTAAATAGTAAAACATTATTATTAGATTTTACTAGATTTTACGGAAGGGACAAAAATGTGCAAAGCAAAACCCTACACTTGGGTGGTTTACAATCTTTTAAGAAGATAACACATGTACACATGAGCAGCAACTATATACTACCAGAAAAAAAAAAAAATCTATGAAAGAGTTATAATCAAAATACAGTGGAGCCCAGAGGAAGGCATTTTCTACACATAGGTCAGGGAAGCTCTAATGAGGAGACACAGCATTTGAAGATTGAGGAAACTTTCAACCAGGGAAAGGGGATTTATAGTGAAGGGCACCTTCTGTTATGCAAGGGATGAGATTACATAAATGATCCAGATTGCCTGAAAGAGAATCTATCGAAAATCATCTGTGAAAAATCCAAGGATAATGTTAACAGAGCCAGACCAAAAGGTGATGCTTAGACTATGCTTGTCTGGATTACATGTCTGGATGTGAATAGTCTCCCCAGCATCACCAACTCTGCCTTAGAATTCCTGGTGGTGCAAAAGAAAGACTATTGATCACTGGATCCTCAAGAGATCAGGGGCCATAGAAGCGGGGAGGTACACTTGTGAAGAAGACCCTCCATCTAGCAGCTTGGCTGGTGGCTCTGGGAATTTGCTTGTCATGAGAACTTCTGTGGAACTTCATTTCAGAGCATTGCGGAGACTATTTCAAAAAACAAATTTATCTACTCCTACCCAGAAGCGAGCATCTTCTCTGATGTCCCTTGATGGACCTGGGGAAATATAGAGATGCCTAGTGGTGGTGATGTTTCTGTGAGAGGCTCCTTCTTTTGGGGGTATGAGGAAGAATAATGGACATTTGGGAATTATCATAATGAAACTATTATTATATAATAGTAATATGTAAATAGTCTTTTTCAAAGTTTCAAATTGCTTTCACTTTTATCATCTCAATGATGATAAATGACCATATAACAATGACCATATAAATCCCCTTTAGACGTGAGGAAACTGAGATTTAAATGCAATGATTAAATGATCTATTCAAAGACATAGTAAGTAGCAGAGCAGAAACTTTTGATTCATGAACAAGTTCTTTTTACATTACTAGAACCAAGGAGAAAAGTGACAAGAATTAGCAACTTTTGAATCTGATTCATTTCTCACACATTTAAGCATATATACCTGAAAGCGGCCATCTCTGCCAGGTCATAGGTTGTCATTCTTCTCCAGGGATCTGTCTTGCCTGAGGATGACTCTGGGGCCCTCTCTCCAATCACTTAGCAGAATCAAACTGGTTGTGACCAATTCTATGGAAATGCAGTGCAGGGCACAGACACACCAAATACCTAAGACACAAAAACTCTAACTTTAGGTGGTGGGTAGAAAGCATCAAAAAACTCTCGAGCTCTGAATCTAAAGGAGAAGTAAGTGATAGTGCACTTAATGAAATGTCAGAGAGGAGAAAGAAGATGCAAGTGGAGGAAAACCTGCAGGGCTCTCCTTGGAGTAAAAAGAATGGAGAGGAGCTGAGAGAAGCTGTAGATTTCATTTCTGAGCCCCAGCACAAGGGCTTTCATTTTCATCATCAGACTGACCCCTATGCTGCCTGGACACAGGGGCCCAATTAGCCCACTTTCCTTCCCAGTGCACACTGAGATATTGGGCATTGATGGCATGGATCTTGAGCTGCCAGAAAGGACTTTCCAGGTGCTTAGCAGGGTTTCCTGCTGCTGTCGTTCCTGATTAGTGAGGCCACGTCTGCTCACGCTTTTATCTGCCAGCTCTGGGGTATTAATCAATTCATTTTTTCACAAACACTTGCCTATGCCCACTGTGTGCCAAGCACCATAAGCTAGAGTGATTACCGGCTGTCATTGATGGCACCGAATGCTTGAGCAGGTGCCATACAAGGCAGAGACACATACATTCGCTCCTGACAACCATAGAGAGGAGATATTATAATGAAGAAATTGAGTTTCAGAGAGGTTAAGAGACTTGTTCCATGTTCTTCTGATTAGACCATAATTATTCTCAGCCATGTGTGGTTATTTGGGGTATATATTGACATCACCATTAGACTCAGGTTCCTCAAAGTTAAAATTGAGTCTCTATCTTCCTCCTCATTTTTGTAAAACTTTCCTTGATCTTCATTTCATTTTTTTCTATGTGGAAATGTAACACAGTCTCCGGTATGAAGGTCCTGAACAAGATATTGCAATATTTTAGATAATTTTGTAAGCAGTTGTCACTTTCCTAGAAGGGCATAGATCACCTCAGCAGGTAGGAGGGACCTGAGACAGGCCTTGGAGGAAGTAGTCTACAGAATCCATCTCCCCAAAGCCTCTCCCAATGACTTTACTTTCCTGATTGTTCCCTGGTTGTGCCATGATAGGGAGGAGCCTTGGGATATGTGGCTCATTTTATAGTTATGGCAATTAAAATGATGCCCTAGTAAAAGCTGGGACTCGTCCTAGAGAAACTTAGGTTTCTCTAGGCTATAAACTACTGCTATAAACTACTACAATCTAAGTTCCCTACCTCATTTAACATTTTAGTTTTATACCTTTAAGTTGGATTTGTCCCCTTGAAAATTTCCACTCAAAGCTTATGTGATTTAGCACTTGGGTGAGAAGATCTAAGATTGTAGCTGTGATGTTGGTTGTGATGATGGGTTAGAGTAAATTGTGAGTTTTCCCACATAGGTAGTTCCTATTCTCTATCCTCCCTTCAAGAACATGGTTAAGGAGGCCCTTATATTGTATTGCAAATATCATTTTCATGAATATATTTAGGCATTGTTTTTGTTTTTCTAGAGAAAAAAATCTACCTCTTTGTATGAAATTACAAATGAATAATGAATGAATAAAAGCCACTGCAAAAAGAATAAAAGCCACTGCAAAAAGATAATTAAAAGAAAAATAGCTGAGTCTGCTCATACCCATCAATCCTACTCATAAGATTACTTCTGAGGGAAAAAAAAAAATCAAAAGCTAATACCTCCCCATGACTTTTTACCAGGAATTGTAATTGTGCATTTATTTTGTTTTTTTTTTCTCCTCTAGGAGACAAAACTTTAGAAGGAAAAGGCCAGGCTATTAAACTCTGACAATGCAAAACCGAAAAGGTATTCAACAAACTATTAAATGCGCAAATCTATGAGATATACAATGGAGAGGAAAAGACATCAAAGGTTCTTCATACCCACTAAAAGAAAAGGTAATTTAGAATAAAGGAGAAACTTCCTGGAGGCAGGTTGAGGTTGGGTCTGTGCTTGCAAAGTGGCTGGTAACAGCCCTGAAAAGCTGGGAGGCACCTCTACCCCCTGTGGCAGTAACTGGTGAGATCAATGCCTCTGTTGTCTTGCTGCCTAATGAAATCAGCAACCAGGCTGTTCCATGTTCCAGAGGAGCAGCCCTTCAGGGAAGAGACTCTGGGGGAAGCCTCTGCTTTAAGCATCTCCAGGGACCATGTCTTCTCCCTGAATTACCACTTATAATATACTGTATGCTAGGCCGCTGCCCCAAGCCCTTGCCTTAAATTAAGGCAAATATGAGGCTGCCTTCTCTTCTTGTCTGAACTTAGACTCTATTTGAGCAATTCCTCTGATGAGTCAACAACCATATATTATATCTTGCAAGCCCGAAAAGAGAAGAGAAGACTAGTTTAGAAAATTAGAAAGAGGAGCCCTTTCACGATGTTACGATCTTTCAGATCAGCAGGCTGTCTCTCTAAAAGGCTTCAAGAGTTCAACTCAGGAGGAAATAAGGTAAAGACCAAGAAGACCTCACTTCCACTTTCTTACCTGCTCAGGGCCAACCATACCAAGAAGCGGGGGCAGCAAGAGGCCCAAGGAGCAGAGCTGAGCCCAGGATCTTCTGGAACTGCAAAGAGAGATGAACACTTTCACAGTTTTGTACAGGGGATCAGAGGCCTGCAGGGACATGATATAACAGTGGCCAATACTTTAAACAAAGGACTTTGGAGCACACCCCAAGCCAATTTTATATTGCATGATAACAAAACTAGACATACTCTCTGTCTAAACAGACAGAAATTTAGAAAAAGCCAAGCAACTTGTGATTATCAGAGAGATTTACATCTCAAGCAAAATTTCACAATATCTTTCATGTGCCAGATTCTCTAGGACTGCTGCCAAACCTGATTAATGATATTTTTTTTACTAATAGTGTCATCTTCCATTGGAACTCACATCTGGCTCAGTATTTGTAATAAAATTGAGTGTACTGATTTTGATAAAGGGGATGTAGGGCCTAGAACATTTTATGTACTATATTCACTGACAGGAGCATGGAGCAAAAGTCCTGAATTTTTAAGTTAAACAAAGCTGACGTCAAACCCTGGATTTAACAAAGAAACAAAACAAACAAACTATATATGCAACAGAATATTGAAAGAATTAAACCTAAAAAAAAAATATGAGATACCCATTCTGTGCTAGTCACCTTGTTGAGTGCTATGGATATAATGACAGACAAAACAAACACATCTTTCAGTTCAGTAAAGGGCAAATATAATATAGGTACATATTGCAGCAGGGGAAAAACAGCAGCAAATGGACTAATAAAATAATTTCAAGCAATAACCACACACACAAAAAAGCTAGAAATAGAGTGAAATTGACTTGAATGATGGAAAAGGATCCCAAAGTACAGTTATTCAAGAAGCATTTCTAAGGAGAAAGATTAGTTAGTGCCAAAGCCCTGAAATGAGAAAGAGCTGATGCTGTATTCCATAAAGAGAATCAGTACAGTTGAGATTTGGTGAACAATAGGAAGAGTGGGAGAAAAGATGCAAAAGGCAAGCATGTGCTCTCTCATTTTAACCCTATGTATAATGATGAAGAAGTTGAACTTCTGCTGGGAAACCAGCAGAAGGTTTTAAGCAGGCACGGATGGAATCAGTAAGAGTGATAAAAAAGCAAATTTGAGCTAGAGGTGAGGAAGGATTTACTGAAATTAGAATCATTGAATGAACTATCATATTGCAACAATTCTGGAGGTTGTGATAAAAATAAAATATCATATATCATATTATATCATATCATATCATATCATATCATATCATATCATATCACCTCATATTATATCAGATGAAAGCCTAAATCCAATGCATTTCAAAGTCTCCAACACATTGGTTAGGGATGCAGCTTTCTGGATAAGACTGTTTGAATTAAAATATTGTTTTTACCTTTTACTCACTTTGCAAACTTGGACAATTTGCTTTATTGTGTAATAAAATGGAGGTTTAAAATTGTATGTACTACATAAGAGTTGGGAGAATTTAACATGGTGAATGATGTAGGTTGCTCAATACAGTGCCTGGAACACATTAAGGTTTTAAGATATGGTAGGTGGACTTCTGGAGCGAGGATCTCAGAAAACTCTCTAACTAAAAACCAAATATGAAAACAGTAAGAAAACAAACTGATTTAAAAACACACAAAATATCTGAACACATACTTCACCAAATACAATATACAATGGCAAATAAGCATATAAAAAGTTGTTAAACATTATAGGTTATCAGGGGAATGTAAATTAAAATGACAATGACATAACTACTACTTTATTATTAGAATGGCCAAAATTCAGAATACTGACAACATCAAATGCTGATGGGAACGTGGAGCAGCATAAACTTTCATGCATTGCTGTTGGGAATACATATTGATACAGATACTTTGAAAGACAGTTTGGCAGTTTCTTATAAAACTAAATATTTCTTACCATATGATCCATCAATAGTGCCTCATAGAAAGAAGGGTAATCTGCAATTCCCATCCTCCACCCACTCCCCAAAATGCCCTGGCCTAAAAATGATCCTTTCTTTTCTGTTGCTAATAATTTTCCTACCACATCTTTCTTCCTATAAAAACCTTCCATTTTGTACAATACCTTTGGAGTGACCTTCCAGTAGCTAGATGGAATGATGCCCAACTTATAAATTACTTAATAAAACCAATTAGAGCTCCAAATTTACTCAATGGAATTTTGTTTTTAACAGATTTGGTGGCAGCAGCAGAATGAAAGCAAATTTCTAAGAGCATTTGGAGACAACATAAAAAACAGGTGTAGTATCCATGAACCCCTGTTTGAGTTCATTGTCTTTCAATTCTTGAAGGCTGTTGGTAAGTCCTTTCAGTTTGAGCTCTATTCTCTTTGTGTTTGACCTCCCAAATGAATTGGCTTTCCCTGATGGGGCTGGCCACCCTGAGCTGGCAGAAGTTCCACCAGAAGCTAAGCCCCTAGCCTTTCAGACTGCAGTTCCCAGATTGCAATAACATCTCTTGGTTATTGCTGATATAATAAGGTGCATATGTTTGTTTGTCTGGTTTTGGGTAGATAAAAGCTAATTTCTTGGAAAACCTTGGAAGCCAAAAAGCCACAAAAATTAGTGGACACTAGTTGAGCATTTAAATGATGTTAGAACACGTGGCACCTTCAGAATGACACTAGATCACTTGAGAACCTCAAGAAAATTTCCATGCAATGAGGTCCCAACCCTCACAGCATATTTGTCTTAGGTATTAAGCTGGTTCCTAGAGACCCAAGGATTAGTTACAAGAAACAGGATCCTTGAACCTTTAAAGAGTTGACTATGCCAGCTTCTGGGACATCTGTTTACCTTATGTCTAAAAATTGTGGTCCTGGAAGTTGTAGATATTTACAAATATGGCCAATACGGGGAATGTTCTAAAATAGATAAAAAAAATTTTTTAAGTGCACTAAAAATAAAGGCTATGAAGAAGCTTCAAAAAGATTTTAAGATTCCAAAATAGTTTCATTGAAATATTTATTACCAAAGGCTAATGAAAAATTAAAGACATAAAATGTATCTAAAACAACACCTAGGCCTCCCCATTAAACCCTCCTAGAGGACCATTATCAAAACATTGGTCCAGAAATCAAAGTCTCAATTTTAATCAACTGAGACACTAAAAAAAAGATTGTCTTCAGAGTCCCTGTGTAAATTCTTCAACATCAACTTAAATGTCCTGTATGAGTCCCTCCCAATGTAACTTTGATGATGACCTAACTCTTCAGTACTTCCAGAAATACTTATTGTTTGTCTCAGCTAAAACCAGACAAAATATTTGAAAAAAATTAATGACTTTATAATTAGAAATTGGCTAAATCGGAAGCTAATATTCAGAGCCCAATAGAAAAAAAAAAAAAATAGGCCTTCTCTCAAGCTAAATGTACCCAGAGGGAAAGAAACATTCTAATAATAGGTGGATGTGTGTGTCAGTCCCTTTTGCTAACCCCCAAACCTCCGCTATTTATATAAAAATACTTGTAGATATTGGATGTTAGAAACAGAATTGTCCTGCAAATATATTACCAAAACTGCCTTCTAGAGAAAACTTGGATCCCTTTTCTGTGCCTTTGTGACATAGATTTTCCAGACCTCCATCTTCTTTAGGACTACGAACATTTTGAAATACAAATATTTCTAACAAAAAAGAGAGAGAAAGGAAATATTTGGAAATTGGGCAAATAAAAATTTTAAGGGTCTTCTCCACAATATTAGTAACTGTAAGACCTGTGTTTGTATCTGTCTGTCTGTGGCAATGTGTCTGTATATCAATGGTGTCAATCTGAGATATTTTTCTACCTTTGGAAGTTATTGCCAAAATTAATATGCAAGCATCTACTTGACTGACTTAAAAACAGATGTGTGTGTGTGTGTGTGTGTGTGTGTGTGTGTGTGTGTGTGTTTCAATTCACATGATCTAAGATAATATTTAGGAAATAAAAGCTAAAATTCTTTGGTTTAATTAAAACAAACATATCTTTAGAATTATGAACTTTGAAAATAATACGTTCGCCAAGAGTCAAATAGTTCATGTTATCTCTGTTACAAAATTTGTCAATAGGAAAGATAGCTTGGGATGATGTTTCACTATGTCTAATGTCTCATGAAATTTTCATAGTAATCTAAACATAATTTTAAGACCAAAAAATTAAATGTAAGTAGGATAAAAAGTTTTTATGTGAACTCAAATAGTTTTCACATTCATTTTGGTAACCTAGAAACTTAAAGTTTTGCTAAGTTAAATGATGGAAATTTATCAACTATCTATATCATTCCTAAATTTAAAAAAAAATACTGCAGTATTAATTACAGAATATAGTTTTATTTAGTTTTGGCTTCATTTTGCAGAAAAACTAAAAATAAATTTGGGTCTATTAGCAAACTTGTTTTATGCCAAGCTGAAAAATTTTCTATAAAAAGAATATATTTGTATAAATTAAAAAAGTATTTATAAATTTGTCAAGCCATAGAATGCTAATATAAAAAAAAAACAGTTTGTAAGTATTTACTTCTTAGTTTTCATTAAAAATTAAGGTTTTTAAAGGTTAGAAATTTTAATGTATGCAATTAAAACAATTGGGAATAATAAAAAGGGGGTGATTGATTGAATGCAAGGAAAGTAGAATGTAATTTTTGTTAAGAAAAGGTATGAAAATGAAGTTGAATTTTTGTTAAGGAAAATAGTAATTTTGTCTAGACTAGGATTTCTGGTTATAAAATAAATGTGCACAAAAGTTGAAGGGAGAGAGAAAGCAAATTTTATCTTGTATAACTAAGCTTCTAGCAATTAAATTATTAATATAAGTGTTTTAAAAATTAAGCTTTAATATCAATGGTGTACTTATGTAAAACCCAAACTTAATTTTCTTCATTTGCTAAAAGAATAAAAGTTTTCTTGGATTGGATTGTTGTTCTGTTTTTGATAAGAAATTGTAAAAGTTTTTTTCTTTTCAAGTAATCTGCCAAGAAAGCAAAGATTTTGTGTTTTATCAGAATAATTTCTTGTGTATGTTGTTTTAATTATATTTTTGATTACTTAAAAAAAACTGAATTTTCTCAATAGTAAAAACTATTGCTGTATTTGTATTTCTGTACTCTGTATTTATCTGTGAAAATGTTTATTGTTACTTTGGTCAAATAGATTTAGGTAATTAAGTGTTTTTTCATAATAATCTGTGATCCTCTTTAGTCAAGTGTTTTAGAAACTTCATATTTTTGGCAAACTTCCTAAGAATCAATTTCTAAATAAAGTATTTTAACTACAGATTGACTCTGAAGTTTTTCAGAAGTCCCTAGTACATTTCAAAATATTTATTCTTTCTCTTTATGCAAAGAAATTATTAAACTAATCAGACTTATTTGGTACATTAAATTAAATGGGATGCATTGTCAAATAAGTGATGATAAATCTTAGACTATATTGCATGGGTTAATATAAGTTGTTCTAGAAATTGTGTAATATTCTTAAAAATATGATATATCCTGCTATAATATTATTATTTGTAATTTTAGTTATTGTCTTGGAATGCTGTGTGTCAAAGAGAAAACTAGATCCTCATGGGAATTCTATTGTAAATTCTAATTATATCTCTAACAATGGATTATCCTTATTACTACTATCCTCTTACTTTCTGAAATTGCTGTCATCGAAATTGAGATTTATAGTAAAAAAAACTGAACTTGAGTATCAGGAAAACACCTGGCTGACTTTCATACAGAGGTAGCAGCAACAAAATCTATAAAGATTGTAGCACATGTGGAGAAAGTTCATTCTGCTTTTGTAAAAATGTCCCCCCATTGTCAGATTTTTGCCATTTTGAGGTTTTTGAAACATGACAATAATCTGCTCCTAAATCAGAGAAATTAAGATTGGTAATTAATGGCTGTAATTGAACAAATAGTTGAGGCTATGAGAAACCTAAGATGGTTACTTGGTTCTTACTGGCTCCATGGAAAGCCCCATTTTGTGTGTGGTGGTGGTGGTGGAGGGGGTTGTACTCCTTCACCCATCATAGTGCATTTAATAAAAATGATTTTGTTCCTGGAGACCTCATATCTCCTTCATTTGAACACTTTCAGCACCTGCAGCTAGACTTCATTCAACTGCCACTGAGAATGGGTTATCAATATGTTCTTGCTGTTGTATGTATGTTTTCTAGATGGGATGAAGCCTTCCCCTGCTGCAAGGCTGACACCCTCACGGTGGCCAAGAAACTGTTAGAAAATGTGTTTTCACTCTATATACCAATGTTTATTGGAATATAATCTGCTGATTCCTTATTGTCTCATGTTTGTATGACCAGCTGCTGTAAGTCTTTAATGTCTTATGCTCGAGTTTATCATAGGTAGATCAAGGAAGCTTTCCTGGACACCAATTTAAAGGATCCTGTTGGTTACAGTCTAGAGCCTGATGATTGTGTATTTTGGAAATATCATCAGAGGAGAAAAGTCTTCAAGCTCCATTGAAAGAAACCTTACCACGTACTCCTGACCATTGGCACTACTGCTAAACTAGAAGACATCGAGCCATGGCTACACATTTCACAGGTAAAGAAGTCTCCACCTGACATCTGATCCTGTACAAATGTTGAAGACCTACAAATCAATTAAATAGGAAGAGAGTAGCTGACTTGATATAGACTGTTTCTACACAAGATGTTGAATCAAGACTTCCTACTTTAGCTAAACATAAAACCCTTACTTTTCTTTCTTTCCTTTATTTTGGCATTGTCCTGGAAAATAATATCATCATCAGTATCTTCCAGGCCATTGCCAAGGAGAGTAACCTCTAGAATTTAGAACAACTTTTTATTTCAGGCTAAGGGAAAACCTAACTAATTCCTGGCTTGAATAAGCAGTTGTGCCCCAACAGGAATTATTTTTGTCTGCAGTGATTATCACTCTTATTATGCCTATAAATGCCTAGATTGCTGGCACACAAATGGGCAGTGTTTCTTAAATTATTTAACTCTACCCCTCACTATTCTAGAAAGGATGTACCAGGAAGCATTCATGATTCAAGAATCACTTCCTTCATCAGAACCATACTTTCCTGGTTAGGGATAGACTCGATGGTGGTTACAAGAGTATGTTCACTTTGTCAAAATTAATCTAGATGAATACTTAAGATTTGTGTACTTTTATCATATTTCAAGCAAAACAAAACAAAATCTGTACCCAGCCATGTAAGCAAAACCAGCATCCTCCAACATTGGTCTTAGCAAGAAAGAGCATCTGATTTGACTCAGAACTTAAATAACTTCTTGCTTCTTAGTATTGTTCTTGCTACCCTTTCGGGTGGTGGAATGAGCTAATGTTCTGATTATGATATAGAAAATACACTACCAACCAACTAAACTTTTGTTATATATTTTATTGTGTACTCTATGAGACTGGAGGATAGTCATTTACTTTGCCCTTACTCACCCCTGCCATCTAACACACACTTATTTTCTCCCACTCATCTAATGCAACTGACTGATCAACACTTTAAAGATGTTTCATTTTCATCTGGTCATCATTCTTTCTGATGATAAGTCACTCATTTTTGTTCATCACTATATTCTATTTTTCCCCCTTAGGCTTTTATAAAAAAATACATTCTCTTTACTCTAGATTTTCAACAGTTTGACTGTGATATGCCAAGTTGTATTTTTTTGTGCATGTTCCACTTGTGGTTACCTGAACTTCTCAGATCACTTAATTCTGAATCTCTGAACTACCACCCTGTCTACAGCTCCCTTTTTTTGAGGATCTACCTCAAATTTCCAGTCACTTCACCCTCGTAGCATTAAAATCCTGCCTCTTGAGCTCAGTTAGAGACCACTCTGTCTTTCTCTTGAGATTTATCGCCAAAGAAATTTGGGAGGATTGTTGGGGATTACTTCATGTGTTTCTCTTCTCTCAGAGATAACAGTCCCAGTTGCTTGTTGTTCAATATAAAAAAAAAATTGCCTCCTATATCATGTCTAGCTTATTAAGAGAGGGTGAGTCCCATAACTTTTACTCCATCATGGCCCAAAAAAGAAGACTTTACTCTTTGTCATTATTGTTTTTGAAAAATATAAACCTATACTTTCTGTGACCTCTTGCCTCTATTCCTATTCTTCATTTTTGTGGAACATTTAATTTTCTTTGCCATTATTTCTTATCTGTTGTTCAATTTGGTATCTGACTCCAGCTCATTTTTTTTTCCTAAATAGACATTTTCTGAATAGATATTCAGTTGTTTTGTTGTGAGAGTTCATACGACTCAAACTCCACTGGACCCTTCAGACCTTTCCACTACCTCATTGTTATAATCTCCAAATTGGTATAGGCAAAGACCCAGTAACTCCAAGATTCAATTACTGTTATCAAATGGCCCACAATAATTTCAGTAGGTCCTCGTTGGCTTTTTGGGAATTCTACTTGTCTCAGTTCTAACAAAGAACTCTTATCCCCTCTGCTTTCTCTCATACAAATGCTGGTATTACATAGATACTTTAGCTGTCAGATATTTTGGAATTCCATACTTTGGAATTCTTGGAGAGATATTGCCACTTAGTTTCTTGTAGGTGTCCATAGTTTTTGGTTTTCCTACGCTATTAAAAAAATTAGGTAGATTCAGTGAGATTCAAAATTATACTATGGAGGTTATTATCTTTCCAGAATTCCCCTTGGAGGATCTAATTTATACTTCTCATAGTGTTATAATTTGACCAGTATTCATTGTGAGATCCCCAAGATGAATAGAGAAAGATTTAGTCAGTCTGTTATGCTTCTTTACCCATTGAAGATTCTAAACCATCCCTATCCTCATGAGGGATATGGAAGTGGCAATTGATCTAATTATCTGCTGATGTCCCAGTTCAAGAATCAGTACTTTGTAAATAACAACCCATTATAGTGAAAGAACAAACACATTAGCCTACCAAACGTGGCTAGTAGTAAACCAAGAAGAAATTAGCATCAAAGAATCCCAGGGTGGGTAATGGCTTTTCTTGCTATGGATTATTAGACAATTTAAAGCTTATGCTTGTAGAGGAAACAAGATATGATCTTAGCTCCTAAGAACCTGGATAATACATCTGTGTTTTAGAGTATATGAGTTACAGAATAAGAACAAAACTAATCATAATTATAACAAATAAAGCACCAGGAAGAGGATTAAATTTCAGAGATTCTTAATAAACTATATCTATAATTTTATTTTCAGCCCAATTACATTACAAAGATTTTTTGTGGGTTTAAAATTCACTATTTCTAAACCTTGGAAAGACCTTTATTGGCAGGCAAACATTTATATTATCTAAAACTATTTTTCACCCTTTAAGAACTTCTTCCTATTAGCCTCATGGAAGTAAAATAAGTCTTTCTTCCTCATACCTATATTCTAATTATTGAAATACATGTAAAACATATTTCTTGTGTGTCGAATACAAGATTTATTAGTCAAGCGCCATGCAGAAAAGAAGTGGTAAGTTGAGGCAATATTAACAAAAAGATTGTTTTATAAAGGTGTAGATATAACTTACTGATATCAAAAAGGATTGGTGCAGGCTGTAATCTCCCCTAGGGTAGAAAGTATAAGGGAAAGAAATGTTATCAACACTTAGATACACATAGGTAACTACACTCTCCCCTATCCAGCTACCAACCTCCAGCCAGAGCTACTTATAGGTAAAATCTATCCTTAAGGGAACCATTGTTCTGTCCATCTGAGTTAACTTCGGACATATACATCAAACAGGAGAGTAGACCCACAGATTGAAGTTCTCCAGCACATCTAGGGGGCATGGGCATAGAATTAAAGAAAATTACTAAAATCTTGTCTCTCAAGGACTCATATTCCAGTGGAGAAGACAGTCACTAAACTGATAAGAAGGATGTTAACCTAAAAAAAAAAGGCCTTCCAAAGTGAGAGGCAACAAGCATTTATTTGAGGTCAAAACAGAATAGCTATTCAAGAAGCACTAATTCAGGTAGAAACTCAAATAACGTTCCAACTAGGAAGCAAAGGCAAGGGGCATTTATGAGAAAGGGAAGGGAAGCAATTACATCAATAAAAGGAAAGGATTTCTATTGATGCAGATAAGTTAACATAGTGGTGTTAATACCAAGCAATGTTTTAAATTTTCAATCAGATAGTCATAGTCCAATAATCATAATAACTGTTTTCTTGTTATCTTTGAAAACAATTCTTTGTGACACAATGTTGCTTTAGGCCCAGTCCAAAGGTTATTTTGCCCTGTTTTAAAACCCAAAGGTTTGAGGCATGAGGCATGCAAGGCAGTTTGTCTGGGATGGCCACTACAACTCTATTTTAAAGTAGATTAAGTTATATTACTTTTTACAATAATATATAAAGGTATAATATATAGTTAAAATGTTATAAAGCTAAAACCAGGCAACAAAAGGAGGGGCATAGAGAATGATAAGGGGTTCCATGTTTGAAGGTCTTTAAAGGTCTCTTTGAGAGAAGTATTTGAATGACATAAAAATGTGAGCAGTGTCAGTACCTGGGTTGAAAGCAATCTGGGATGGAAAGCATTTGGCATCTTCAAGGTCCATCAGGAAATCTATCAATATTCTCTAGCTTGCCACTGAGCTAACCTTAAAATTTTCTAATAACTATCACTACCTACATATAAACAAGAGGAAAACAAGTTACATATCTCAATTTCAACTGAGGATAAATCATCAGAAAATAGATTAACTGCAGAAGAAAGAATTCAATTTACAATAAAAAAGACTTGTTTTTTATGAAAGTTTAAGATATTTTAGGGCAAATATGACTATGTTTCAACTCCCATTTAATTTTATTATCATGGAAATTAGTTTAGCCTTATAATGTGTAGCAGCTAAAAAAACCAGAAGCCAAAAAAGATGAAAATTTTCTCCTGAAGATTACTAGAAGATGGGGAATAAGTCAAGACTAGAACTCAGGGTCCTTGGGAACCAACCTAATTGAATCCTATGATTAGATTTCCTAGCTTCCACTGGGATGGTCAATGCTGACTAGAATCACCAGGTTGGTAGAAAAATAATTATGAGAATAATACTAAAATGAAGGAAGAAAGGAGAAGGGCAGAAGGTGAAAACAAAATAACAAAAATAAATTTTTGAGTTCTGAAACATTGGCAAACATTGGTAAACATTGTTTACCAAGTGTTAACTCACTTAATTCCAAATCTTACTAGATATATACAAGTGTTACACAGTTTTTACACTTAGTAAAATGGAAGCATGAAAGAGACAAATAATTTCCTTCAATTTCACATAGCAAGTAAGTGAAGGCTTAAAAGAAAGAATTATAGATATAGAGTCCACAAGAACTCTACTGCAATCAAGGCAAAGAATGAAATTGCTACTCCCCACTTCCCAATCTCTACAAGCCCCTTTTGCAGCTATTGGATATCTTTCTATATCTCCCAAAGCTTTCCATAGTTTAGTCACTTGACATTGCACTTAGATCAAATATTAGGGGTATTTAGGAGGAAGGGGAATATCTGAGACCAAACACCTCATGTTTGGTCTCAGACATTCCCCTTCCCTCCACCCTGAGAAAACCCTGGTTTCAGTCGACAGAGTCACAATGCCTTTAATTAAGCAATTTCCACAAGAGGTCATCTTTAGGAATAATTTAGGGTTCAGGTGAAACTATCTACCACCCAAACAAGCAGTTTGAGGAGAGTTTGTAAAGGGTCTGTGTATAATGGTATTGGCATTGTAGACCATAGCACTCACAAGAGTAGTGTACTGTCCTGGGCATTAGTAACAAGCTAGACTTTAATACCTAACTTATATATCTTGGCCCAAAGAACCAAGAGGAGGTAGCTTAGTAGGGGAGAGAGAGATATGGGGAGGGTTTCCCAATAGGAGATACACCCTTTAATAGACAGTAACAAAAGACCCCTGGAAAGAAATATTTCTGGGAGCAGCCTGGGAAACAAGTGTTCTGGCCTCATTCTCCTTTTGTCCTCTTTAACCAGTGGTCCCCAATTGCAGAATCCAGTAGAGAACAAAGAATCTCATTGATGTAGTATACGCAGGTCAAGATCCAGGTTACAAAGCAAAATAAAGAAAGGTGAAGATTGACTCTGGAGGGCCTGACAGAAAGGCATCTTACACATGCAAACAATTTCTAGTTAGCTGAGTACTAAAGGCTGAGTATTGGAGAGCCCAATCATTTCACAGTCACACTATTGTCCTGCTTCTGGGAACTTATGCCTCCTAAAATCACATGGTATTAAGAGAAAATTGGTTATATTTTTCTATATCACACAAGAATGTAATTCTCTCCTATGTCTTTATTAGTTTTTCAATGTTCCTTGATACAGAATACAGCAAATCTCCTCTGTATTTTATTGTATTCTGCTAATTGCAGTGTAAGCAACACAAAGTGAATAAATTGTAAAAGTTTGACTGCTCTCTGAATCTGCTAAGTTTAAAAATAACTACAACACCTTCTCCCTTTACTCCTCCTTGAGAAAAACCTGCTTTCAGTCCCCAGAGTCATGATGCCTTCCATGGCTCCTGCAGTCAGAAGGAGGTAAACAAATGACAGAGTGGCAGGTACTCCCCAGGGCTGCTGCCCCCAAATATTTCAACTGCAGTAATAAATTCTTCATCCTTGAGAGACCCAGTAGGTCTTAGAGAACTCTTAGAAAATATCAAAATCACAGTAATAATGAAAATACTCCCTATTTGATATATGATTTTCAGATGACAAAGTGTTTTCATAAGCATTATCTTATTTGCGACTCCAACAATAATAAAAAAAATTATATTATTTTTATTTACATTTGATGGATATACACAGTAGGCCAGATCTTGAGCCATAGCCTTCTGACTCTAATACCAAAATCATCAGCACTGTCCTTGAATCCATATTCAGAGGAAATGAAGTCAGTATTAAATAATTAATGTTAAATATTTTTTAAAAAGTATTTAAAGAGAGAATACTAGATTATAGAATGGAATTTTCCAGGAGAATTTAAATTATTTTATTAAAGTTCTAAAGTATGGACAAGAGATCCTTTTGTCTAGGACAGACTTCTACCATTAAGTGGAAAACAATGATTTTGAGAGGCATGAACATGGTCATCTAAGGAGGTAGTCATGGGCCCAAGATTGGCTCTAAAGTAAAGTATAAATTCTGAGAAGAAAAGCCTAATGAAAATTTATTTTCATGTTATTCTTTTACATTTACAAACATATTTTTTCCCAGTCCTCAATAGAGCATTCCCACCCAGCCTCATTTACCACCATCATCCTCATTCTCCTTTTCACTATTGACTATTTTCTCTTATCCTTAGTTGTTAACTGACAGGTGAGGTTTTAGTTGATAATAAAAACTCATTATTTGACAATTATTAACATATTTCCTTCATAGGAAACTCATCATTAGAAAAATTCCGTACTCCTCTTCCTGATATTCCAATTCCCAGATGTCTGCCTGGACCCTAACCCATGAACCTTAAGGAGTGAAGAAGCAAAGACTTGGGCAAGCATTTTCCAGTGGTTTCTGACTTTGATTTAATGTGGTAACAAAGATTGTGATCAATCCTGAGACCTATGCTCATTACCAAATGAGACTCATTTGGCCTTAAGAACCTATGGAGCAGTGGGGAATTTGAGATTACAAACTTGCATAAAAACTGAATGCTGCATTTCAGATCTGACTATCTGATTCAGTGTTCCTTATTTAGTGATGATGGATCAAAAGGAGAGTCAAAATATCTCTAAGAGAAAAGAAGTTAGCACAAACATTAAATTATGGTTATCAAATCTCCTGAGTGAGGGAAAAAAAACAAACAAACAACTATTTCCTGTAGAGACTCATTCACTATGCAATGTAGTTTCTCTCAAACTGTGGGATATATTAGACCATATACTAAGATGAGACTGCCCCAGGGTGTGAGAGCTGTGAGTGCTAGAAGGATGAGGTTTTGACAGCAATGGCTTTCATTTTCCTTGTTCAATGGCAACAAGGGATCACAAATCTGTAATAAAGTAGTAGAGATTAAGATTGGGCTGGGAGGAGGCTCACAGAAAGTATAGAAAAGATTCCCATTAATCTCCTTTTAACAACAACAACAACAGAAAGACTTCTTAGGGCCAGGGAGAAGGTGAGAAGTGGGATTTTTCTGATGGGACAGTGACAGCCTTAAACAGAATGAATTCTTTCCTTTCTCATGAGATAATTAAATTCCAGTCCTTTGTTCATTACTGAGACTCTAGGTGTTGGCTCTGAGCTAGGGGATTCTTAAAAGTTGGAAACAGCGTTAGAGTGGAAGTCATAAGGCCTGAGATTTGGTCATAGTTCTATCATTAATTGGTGGGGTAGTTTTTAGAAAGCCATCTTATATCACTACATAAATTGTGAGGCAAGCTTTAAGGTTGTTTCTAGTCTTTAAATTATTTAGAGAAATTTTAATGGTGAAATGCCAGCCTTACTACCTCCTCTAGTAATGTCTGCCACTCTCAATAGTGAGATGATCTTTTTATTGGAAGATTCAAATACGTAGCACATTCATTTATACTCACTGTGTGTCCATTGATATAGCTCATTTAATTAATCCAAGTGAAGCGTGTGGCATTCATCAAAGCATGACCCATTTCCCCTTTAGCCTTTCTTTGTCTCTGAGAATGGATTTAGTAACCCACAAAGGAGCAAAGAGACTCATTTTCAAATGTTTTGAGACCACAAGCAAGCCCCACCTCTGTTGCCATCTCTCAGGCAGCCACTCCTTTGGCCCCACAAATAGCAACATTACTTCTCTATGTGATACCCAGTGACAAATCAGCACTGAAATTGCTTTTCTCACTGTCACATTCACCTCCAAAACAAAGAAACAAATGAACAAAACAACAACAAAAAACTACTTGACCTGAAACCTAAGGATCCCCTCCCTTAGAAGTTCACAGCAATTTCCTTTTTAGTTTCTGAGACTGTCTCCCCATGGTTCTTGTCTGGAGTCCCAATTCAAAGAACATTATCAAAGTACCTCAGGGGCTTAGTCTCAGCCTGAAACTCATGACAAGTTTATTCTGAAAAGGTTTCACCTTTCTGCCTCCTCTCAGGGTTTTAAAAAATCTCAGTGAATTAAGTAGATATCTTTACATTTCGAGTTTTTAGTTTAGTTTTTCTTTTTCTTTTTCTTAACACAATTTGTCTTCCACACATCATTCTAATGTGAGTTCCTGGTCAAGGGGGCTTCCTCAAAGTGTCATTCAGGGATTCAAGCTTCTTCCACTTTGTGACTTTGCCATATTCAATGCAGAAGAAACTTAAGTGGGGTGCTTGGGAGAATTTAAGTAGAACCTTGGATAAAGCAGCTATAACAAATAAGTTGCACTTAGTGTGTCAATGTTGGTCAGTTAGTAATGCCTTTCCTAGAGTGTTGTATTTAAAAGATATCTGACCCAACAACCAGGAAGAAAAGATGACTGGTATCATTTGTTATAACCATTCACCATATTTGCAGTGGGGGAACATGAGGTCATGTGCCAATATTAGCCACCCCTGGTACAGAGATAAAGGGGTAACTTGGCTAAATCATTTAGATATAATATTCTCCTTAAAATTTGTGATTTAATTTTCAAGTCTAAGGTAAATTAAGGTGGAAAGAATTTGGAGGTGGGAGAGACTAAACCAAAATATCTTCTAAGTTATCTGCAGAAAAAAAAAAAAAAAGAATTATTAAGTAAAACTTGTAAAGTATGCTCAGCCTTCAAAATCCCAACTCTCTGTCCTCAATTCCACCTTCCCAGCATGAACTGCACTAAATTTTCATCATCGATTATGAAGCCGGCTCTGCACTAGCATGTCATAGACAGTGTGCAGTCACCTGAGCACTGTTTCATCTGAGACGGTGGAACACACCATTTATTCCCACTTTCTATAGACACAAATTTTATTTTTCACTTAAATACTGCTTTTTGGCTTATTTCATTTGATGAAAGCTTTTCCTGCCTCTTATAATAAATGGATTACCATTATTGTTGCTTACAACTAAGAGAAATATGACAACAAGCAGAAAAGGACATGATGAAAGGAAATAAGAGAAGTAGAAAGGACATTATTGCCTTAGGGATGTATTTCAGTTTTCAGCTTCTTGTTCTCAATTAACAATTCTACAATTTAATCTTCAACCTAGATTTTTCTTCTAGAAGATCAAGCTGAATAATTTGAGATATCCCAAATATGCCTTGACTCAAGAATTCAAAGTTTTTCAATCTCAGGACTTCTGCACTTGCTCTCCCCAACCTCTCTGCATGACTGGATCTTGTCATTCTTTATTTTCCAGCACAAGCATGCATCACCTCTTTTGTGTCTGCTGTGTGAACTACCTCTTTTTCTCTCACTTCTAGGCTATTTCATTAACCTTTTAATTTTCACCCTCATAACACTTAACACAGTCAATAATCTACTTTAGCTATTTGTTTAATTATTAATTAGCATGTTCTTCGGTAGAATGTAAACTTCATGAAGTAGAGGACCCTACCAGTGTTATTCAACCATCATACTACTAACATAGTGTGCAGTTAACACTCTTTTACATAAATGAGAATTATTGGAGGCACATTTGAAATATTTAACTTGTTTTCCTTCACTTACCAAGACACTTGAGGGTGAGGCACTTGAGGTATTTATTCTTTCTTTTCTTCCTCCATATATAAAATAAAATGTTTATATCATGATCTACAAGTTACAATGTTAGATTTATATTATAATTTACAAGTTATAGTTATATCATGATATACACATTTACACAGAATTCTCTTACAACATCTCATGTAGTGAATATAAAAAGTCTGCAAATTATGATTATCCTCATTGTACAGCTGTTCAAACTAAGGCTTGAGGTATTAGATGGCTTGTTAAAGGAAATACAGTTAGAGACCAGCATGAACCCAACAAATGCAGAAAATTGGATAATATAGTGGGGTTTCTTCATCCCTGAATGAAAATATGAGTTCTTATTGGCAGTTACTGATATATTAACTACATATAGATGTAATATTGAGGATAAGTTTTTAGAGAAAGAGACTATAGAAAGAGTTCTCATCAGTCCTGAGATGCAGTGTACAAAGAGGAACAGTTGTCTAGCAAAGAATAAATATTTTTTTAAATACCCAGGAGAAGACTTCTACTTCCACAAAGATAAACAATAAAAGGAAGAATGCAATAAAAATTTTAGGATCGAAAAATACAAAACCAAAATTATTAAAAATTTGGAGTTCGAGAATAGAACAATAGAAACTACCCAATCTGAACAATGACAACAAAATAGGCTAAAAATAAAACAAAACAAACAAAATCCCCAAGAACTTGAGAATCTATAGTAAAAGATCTAACATTAGTATAGTAAAAGATCTAACATTGAGAATCTATAGTAAAAGATCTAACATTAGTGTCAGAAGGAAAACACAAAAGATAGGGAAGAAAGTATTTAAACAAATAGTGGCTAAAACTTTCAAATGCGGCAAGCACAGAAACTTATAGATTTAAGAAGCTTAACTATTTCTAACAGGACAAAGCTAAAGAAATCTATACCACCACACATCATTGTCCAATTCTGAAAACTAATGATAAAGAAAAAACTTGAAAGCAGCCAAAGAAAAATGATGCATTACCTGTAAGGGAAAAACAATTCGAGTGATAGCAGATTTCTCCTAA
>NW_011889209.1:408878-437964 GCF_000151845.1 Pteropus vampyrus | reverse complement strand
CATGATGAAAGGAAATAAGAGAAGTAGAAAGGACATTATTGCCTTAGGGATGTATTTCAGTTTTCAGCTTCTTGTTCTCAATTAACAATTCTACAATTTAATCTTCAACCTAGATTTTTCTTCTAGAAGATCAAGCTGAATAATTTGAGATATCCCAAATATGCCTTGACTCAAGAATTCAAAGTTTTTCAATCTCAGGACTTCTGCACTTGCTCTCCCCAACCTCTCTGCATGACTGGATCTTGTCATTCTTTATTTTCCAGCACAAGCATGGAAAATCACCTCTTTTGTGTCTGCTGTGTGAACTACCTCTTTTTCTCTCACTTCTAGGCTATTTCATTAACCTTTTAATTTTCACCCTCATAACACTTAACACAGTCAATAATCTACTTTAGCTATTTGTTTAATTATTAATTAGCATGTTCTTCGGTAGAATGTAAACTTCATGAAGTAGAGGACCCTACCAGTGTTATTCAACCATCATACTACTAACATAGTGTGCAGTTAACACTCTTTTACATAAATGAGAATTATTGGAGGCACATTTGAAATATTTAACTTGTTTTCCTTCACTTACCAAGACACTTGAGGGTGAGGCACTTGAGGTATTTATTCTTTCTTTTCTTCCTCCATATATAAAATAAAATGTTTATATCATGATCTACAAGTTACAATGTTAGATTTATATTATAATTTACAAGTTATAGTTATATCATGATATACACATTTACACAGAATTCTCTTACAACATCTCATGTAGTGAATATAAAAAGTCTGCAAATTATGATTATCCTCATTGTACAGCTGTTCAAACTAAGGCTTGAGGTATTAGATGGCTTGTTAAAGGAAATACAGTTAGAGACCAGCATGAACCCAACAAATGCAGAAAATTGGATAATATAGTGGGGTTTCTTCATCCCTGAATGAAAATATGAGTTCTTATTGGCAGTTACTGATATATTAACTACATATAGATGTAATATTGAGGATAAGTTTTTAGAGAAAGAGACTATAGAAAGAGTTCTCATCAGTCCTGAGATGCAGTGTACAAAGAGGAACAGTTGTCTAGCAAAGAATAAATATTTTTTTAAATACCCAGGAGAAGACTTCTACTTCCACAAAGATAAACAATAAAAGGAAGAATGCAATAAAAATTTTAGGATCGAAAAATACAAAACCAAAATTATTAAAAATTTGGAGTTCGAGAATAGAACAATAGAAACTACCCAATCTGAACAATGACAACAAAATAGGCTAAAAATAAAACAAAACAAACAAAATCCCCAAGAACTTGAGAATCTATAGTAAAAGATCTAACATTAGTATAGTAAAAGATCTAACATTGAGAATCTATAGTAAAAGATCTAACATTAGTGTCAGAAGGAAAACACAAAAGATAGGGAAGAAAGTATTTAAACAAATAGTGGCTAAAACTTTCAAATGCGGCAAGCACAGAAACTTATAGATTTAAGAAGCTTAACTATTTCTAACAGGACAAAGCTAAAGAAATCTATACCACCACACATCATTGTCCAATTCTGAAAACTAATGATAAAGAAAAAACTTGAAAGCAGCCAAAGAAAAATGATGCATTACCTGTAAGGGAAAAAACAATTCGAGTGATAGCAGATTTCTCCTAAAAAAATCATGTAGGCCAAAAATAAGAATTGTCAAACCAGATTCCTGTATCTATCAAAAATATCCTTCAGTAATGAAGGATAAATCAAGACATTATAAGATAAAAGAAAGCAGAATTTTGGCTAAAAGAAGTTCTCTAAACAGAAAAGAAATGATAAATGAAGGAAACTTGGAAGGAAGAAAAAATGTGTTACGCAAAAATATGAGTAAAGACAAGAGACTTTCTTTCTTGAGTTTTCTAAATTACATTTGACAGTGGAAAAATATGCTTAATGTGGTTCTAAATGTATATAGAAGAAATGTTTAATCCAATTACATTATAAATGGAGGGAGAGATATAAATGGAGGTAAGATTTCCACACTTAAGTTGAACTGGTTAAAATTATGACATAAGTAGACTATGAAAGGTCATGTATATATAGCATAACACATAAAGTAACCATTAAAAACACTATAAAATGATATATTAAAAACAATATAGATAATCAAAATTAAATTATAAAAAATGTTTAACTCCCAGGAAGGCAAGAAAAAGAAAATAAAAATAATAAATTAGAAGAAAAGAACAGAAACAAACAGGAAACAAAATATAAAATGGCAAATTTAAGCCCTAATGTATCAATAATTACATCAAATGTAAATAATTGATAGCAATTAAAATAAAGAAATTGACAGAGTGGATTGAAAGCACAACACAACTATATTAAAATGTTGGCAGAATGAAAGTAAAATAAATGAGGAAAAATATATCATACAATTTTTAATCACTAGAAACTAGGCCTGGCTATATTAATATCAGATAAAATTAGACTTCAGAGAAAATTATTAGACACAAAAAGGGACATGACATAATGATAAAAAAGTCAATTAAAGAAAACTCAAAAATCCTAAATGTGTGTGAACCAAACAAAAGAACCACAAAATATGTGTAGCAAAAATGATCAAGCTCAAAGGATTAGAAGACAAATTTACCATAATAGTTGGAAGCTTCAATAGTCTTATTTAAGTAATTGATAAAACTAGACTGATAACCAACAAGAACATAGAACTCAACAAAACATCAGTCAACAGGATTTAATCACTGTTTATATACTACTTCTTCAAATAGCAACTGGTACAAAATAAGCACATAATAAAAACTCAGTTCTCACTTACATCAAAAAAGACTCTGAAAAATAAGAATTTAAGGGGAACATTCTCAACAAATAGCATCTAAAAAAACTTTTAGCTAACATTCTTAATGATAAAAGGCAAGGTTTTGTCACTAGGATCAGGCACAAGACAAGGATGTTTACTTTTACTTTAACCCTTTAAATCAACATAGTGCTAGAACTTCTATTTATTACAACAAGGCAAGAAAAGAAAATGTAAAAGATACAGATCAGAAAAAGAAAAAAAATAAAATGGTCCTTGACCATTGTCTATGTAGAAAGGAATCTACAAAATCGCCTAGAGTTAATATGTAAGTTCAGCAAATCTTCAGGACACGAGATAAGCATACGACAATTGTATTTCTATATATTTTTGTGTCAGCCTGATCCTACCTGATCATTGCTTGCTTGAATGAGTTAGTTCCTGACTGCACCCCAATTCCCCAAGACTCTCTGGCTAACATGGCAGTCCAAAAACCTGCTTAAATGATTAAGTCAATTTCCTTGTAGTTTCGCAGCCAATGAATGTTCTCCTTATGGTCTTCCTCTTTATATGGAATATCTATAGCTGTATAGGAATACAGATATACAAGATTGTATAAAACTTCCTGCCATGTTACAATGGGTCTCAGGCTTTGGATAAGAATCTGCCGAGCTGGTGCCAGCATCAATAAATGCTGCTTCCTGCTTATAGCCTCGGTATCCGTCTCTCCATTCGAGATCCTGCAACACTATCAATAAACTTATGGATACTTAAACTGAATCTAACACTATTTAAATTATTCAAAATGATACACTTAGTTTTAAATCTAACAAAAGATGTACAGGACTTGTATGTTGAAAATTGCTAATCATAGAGATGTATATTTTTCCTAAATTAATGTACATTTAATACAATTATTATCAAAATTATATCGAGATGACTTTAGACATCGGCAAGATTATTCTAACATTTATATGGAAAGGCAGAGGCACTGTCATAGCTAAAACAATTTTGAAATGAAAGAACAAAGTGAGAGAAGTCAATGTACTCAATTATAAGACATTCTTTAGCTACGGCAATCAAGACTGTATAGTATTGGTGGAGAAATCAAGACAAATAAATAGGACAGATTAGAGATTCCAGAATTAAACCCACGTATTATCCCAAACATTAACCCAACTGACTTTTGACAAAGGTGCAAAATTAATTTAATGGAATAAAGAACCTTTCAGCAAATGGTGCTGGAACAACTGAACACCCCCAAACAAACAAATCCCCCTCAACTTCTCACTTTTCTAAAATTAACTCCAGATACAGGGTAATTCTAGAAGCGGTTCAACTATTAAACGATGACACCTGAGAGTACCAACATTCCTCTTTCCTCTGTTGCCATTCTCAGAGACTGGAGACATCTTGCTTAATATTTGCACCATCACATGCAGCTGTGCCCACATCCTGTAGTAAAGAAGTGGGAGCAATTCTACTCTGGCAACATTTTATCAAGGATTAAATGTCTCAGGACTTCTCATTAAACTTTTTGTACAGGTCTTAGTGGTCTGCTCAGGGTGTTATTCCAGTGACCTATTTGTAAGGGAGGCTTGGAGTGGAATTTCTGGAATTTTCTGTCTTTATAGTAAGAGATAAGCTATCCTTCAAAGGAAGGAGGAATGAGTGTTTTTGGGGGGATGAGGGCCATTTTGGGAAACCACCAACATGATTTGCCACTAGCCTCTCACTAAAGGTCTCAATGTCCCCTACCACAGCCAGTTTTCAGTCTCCTTTGGGCCCTTTGCACATTGTTTTTAGTGTACTGACTGCCTTCCCCCTCCATATCCTTTTCATTCCCTGACAAAATCCTGCTCCTTGGTCTTCAAAGTTTCCCTGTCAACTTCTTGTATCCCTCAATTGCAGTACGTTGCTCTATTAAGCAGAACTTATTTTGATGTATTTTGTTAGTTTACATATATTGGAGGTTAGAGTCTCCGTGTATGAATTTTAGGAGGACACAAACATCCATGATGCTAATTATCTTGATTGCAGTGATTATTTCATAATGTGTACATATATTAAATAATCTAATTGTATATCTTAACTATATACAAGAAAAAATACTTGAGAAAAGCAAATTATTTTTGAAAACGTAAATAGAAATAAAATAAACTGAAAAAAAAATTTAAGCCCTCAAGCTTAGTGCTGTGCACTGAATGTTTGTGTCCCCCTAGAACCTGCTATTTAGATCCGTTCCTGCACACTCTGCTGGTGGATCCATGAACTGTAGTGGGAATGTTCTAGGAAAAATAATGAGTGGGAATGAGAAATTAGACAATTTCCAACCTGGAATGTGTTTGGGAAAGGAATAATGAAAACTGAATTCCCAACTGAATGTCATCACTCAGTAAAAACATCAATTCTCAAGAAACTTTCTTCTTATAGTCCATGGAAGACAAATGCAACTACATGGGCACAGTATCTCTCTTAGGGTTTTATGGGGTCCTGTAGGCATAGAGCTCTGCAAAGATCCCTATCTAGGAGTCAGGAAAATCCTAACCTACAGTCATGTGGAAAATCCAGAGATGTGATTATGGAGTCAGAGTTACAGAAGTATACAGAAACCACATATATACACACACAGTCAAACACACACACACACACACACACACACACACACTGTTCATTTTCTTCATATAACTCATAATTAAACTCAAATTATTTGGTAAATTTACTACTTTTATGTTCTTGGCCTCCCTATAGCACAGACTGGCAAGTTACTTACCAAGTCAGTGATCTCTTCATTCTGGGCACAGATCTAGATGACAAGTCCCAGCCTCCTGCACTGTCCAGATATGTTCACAGGACAGGTCAAATGTGAATGGGAGTAATGTATACCATTGCCTGGCCTGAGTCATATAAACTCCCCCATGAGTGAGCAACCATGCTCTTTTACTCTTTTTGCCATCTTTATGCAATATAATATACAAGCAAGAATAAAAGTTTCAAGATTAAAAATGAAGAATAAAACAGTCTTTATTCATAGACATATTTGTTAATGTAGACGATCATTAGGTATTTATAAATACTACTAGAAGTGATTAATGAATTAAGCAGTTTCATGACACACAAATTTATTGTATTTTTAAACACTAAAAATTAAAAACAATATTTTAAATGTCGCTATAATAACAGAAAAATAAGATATTTAGAAATAAATTTTATTCAAATATGAAAGATCTTTAAACTAAAATCTATAAAATATTTCTGGGAGAAATTAAAAACAAATAAAATGGAGAGATATAATATGCCCGTGAGTTGGCAGAATCAGTATCGTTAAGATGTCAGGTCTCCTCAATGCAACAATAGGAATAAATCTCAGAAATAAAATATTGAACAAAATATCTACAGGTATGTAAAGTACATACAGTGTGACTTCATTTATACGAATTTCTGAGACTGGCAAACTTAAGCTTTGCCTAAGTAATCGAAGTTACTTAATTAAGTAATAGAAATCAGAACCATGCTTGCCCTGGAGAAATAAGAATAGGGTAAGGAATCATCTGGTCTGATAGAAATGTCCCATATCTTGATCATGGTAGTGTTATATATGTGTACACATTTGCTAAATTGCATCAGATCCCACTGTTAAAACCTGGACATGCTATCATTTGTAAACTATACTTCAAATTAAAAAAAAAAAAAAAGTATTAAATAACCCAATGAGTGAACACACATTTTATTTAGCAGGTTAAAGTGTTCAAGACACTTTCACTAATAAAGTTTGGGTAGTAAATCTGAATCTGTTTAGTTCCTGAATTATTTTAAAAACATTTCAAAAATGTAAATCTGTTTATTTTCTGATCTGTTAGTAAGATTTTGTACTATGTGAGTTTGGCTAGAGAGGTTTATCTGAATTTTAGTGCATTGAATAATTGCACTAAATAATTGGTATGACAATTATAGATGGTAATCCAAGATTTAGACAAATTAAGAGATTTGCCCCAAATCACACAGCTTAAAAATGGAAAATTAACTTCCAGTTTCCAGCCCTGTTGGAATAGCAGGAAATAGCTTTACTCTGTCACCTAAGCAAAACAGTTGAAAAATAAATGAAGCAATGTTTTTCAGACATTGAGTAATAGGCAGCAAGGACAGTGACCCCTGAAAGAGAGGAAACAAATGAGGGAAGTTTTGCGCTTTCTATAGTCAAGAGCTTGGAGAAAGTTTCCAGAGTCAGCACAGGGAGTGAAATCTAAAGAGAGCCTGGAGATCTTCCGGTACTGAGGAGAAAGAATTGAGAATTCAGGGAGGCCAAGTGATTGGAATTCACAGGGAAAATACCTTGGGGGGCAGGGGAAGGGTGTATGTGTGTATGAGAGACAGAGAGAGAGAGAGAGAGAGAGAGAGAGAGGGGGGCAGGAAAACAACCAATAGAAATGGAACAACTAGATAATATAAGGAACCTATATTGCCACCATACACAAAATTAACTCAAAATTAATCATAGATCTAAATGTGGAAGCTAAAGCTATAATACTTCTAGAAAAAAATAAAAAAGTAGAAAATTTTAGTGGCCTTGGTGATCTTTGGCTTGGCAAATTTTCTTGGATGTATAAGACACAAAAAGTCATAAATTATAAAAGAAAAAATAAGTCAAATTGCATTAAGACTAAACTTTTGCTCTTCAAAAAGACACTATTAAGAAAATAAAAGACAAGACACACACTGAGAAAATATTTGCCAAATATGTGTGTGTGTTTTATATATATATATATATATATATATATATGCATAAATATACTTAATATATACACATATATAGGCATACACACACAAACATATATGTATATACTTGACAAATGATCTCATAAGAATTTAGAATGAGTCACCACAATTTGTGCCTCTGTGGTATGTGGATTGTTTGACGCTAAAGGCAATTGAGACCCCCCAGGTTCAAGAGAAAATTCTGCCTCCTTACCCCCATCCCAGCTACCTAGAAGAGTTTAAATTAGGGGCCTTGCTCATGTAAAAGATTGTCAGAGATAATCTTTTTGACCTATCTATATGGCAGGGAAAATGATTAATTACTAAGTATATGCTCTTCTTATAATCATGCCATCCCTCCCCTCTAAAGCTTCGAGGCACCTTACCTCATTCTTAGCTCAGAATGTCACAGATACCTCATTTTCCCTTTCTGTCCCTGAACTTCTCATATATGTAGGGTCTATGACTCTTTTATGTATATAGGGTTCCCATATGTAAATGAAAGTAAATTTGGTTACTTTCTCTTGTTAATCTGTCTCATGTCAATTTAATTATTAAACCAGCTAAAAGAACCTTGAAGGATAGAAGAAAGTTTCTTCCTCTTCCACATCTTGAAAAGATGCTTAACATCATTCATCATTAGGTAAGTGTGAATTTTAAACATAATATCACTACATGTCCTCTAGAATGGCTGAAATTAAGTGTTGGTAAGATGTGAAGTGACTGGACTGTATACACACTGCTTGAGTGGAAGTCAAGTGGTATAACCACTTTGGAAAACAGTTTTGCAGTTTCTTGAAAAGTTGAGCATACACTTACCATTCAGTCTAGTCAGTCTAATCCTAGGTACTTAAATAAAACAAAAGCATATGTCCACAAAAGATTTGTAGACAAATGTTCATAGTAGTTTTATTTGTATAAGACAAAAGCTGGAGTAACCCAACTGCCTATCAATAGGTGAATAAAAAATTGTGATATATCCATACAATGTAATATTACTCAACAATAAAAAGGAACAAACTACTGATCAATGTGAAAACACAAATGAATCTCAAAATAGATGGGCTGAGTGAAAAGTTAGATAAAGAAATGCATTTTGAATGATGCCATGAATAATTTTTCTAAAAAGAAATTCTAAAAAAATTAATCTATAATGATGAAAAGCAAACCAGTGGTTGCCTGAGACTAGGGAGGGATGAATTACAAAGGTGTCTGAAGAAGATTTTCGGTTCATTATCTTGATTGTGGTGAAGATTTCATGAGTTTATACATATGTCAAATTCATCAAATTGTGTATTTTATGTGCAGCTTATTGTTTGTCAACTATCCCTCAATGATGCTTTAAGATGGAAAACCAAACATGAAACTAAGATGCATAATTCTTTGTCTTTTTCTCTTCTCTCTTCCATAGCTGACCTTTAAGAGTTTGTCTTCAAATAGCAACCATAATTCCTAGATTTTCTGAAAATGCTTTTTTGTCTTTAGTATACTAGAATTTATCAGATCACAGGTACGAAAGTTGAGTTAGGAAAAACAACAACAACAACAACACATTGCATTCATTTTTCTAGTCCATTTTTATTGCAGAACAGAAAGAGTTCATCCACCCAGAACTAGCAGAGCCAAACACTAAACACCAAGAACTGCAGTGGAGAACGATTGGCTTTTATTATGAATGACGCCACACAGGAGAAGGGTAAGCTAATCCTCAAAAGCCTCAACTACAAGATCCAGGGGGTAAAGTTTTTAAGGGTATAGGGAAAACAGATATGCAAAAATGCTGGAGGGGCATATTTTCATTGGAGAACCTTGGACCTTGGCCATTTACAATAAGGAGTGTCAACACAGATTCTTCTTGGACAATGAATCCTTTTCTTCTGAAAGGAATCCAATGTCCAAGTTCTGGTTATGTCCTGGTTTTGTTTTTGTGGTGGAAAGGAGCATGAGACTTTAGTTGCATGTGCAGCTGGAGGTCAAAGTTCTCTCCTTAGTGCAGGCTTTGGTTGCATGACTAGCAGTTTGGTCTGTTGTCTCTAAAAAGCAACTCAGTTTTTCTTTAACAGGATAGGACCATTTTGAGCTGGTTCTGTGGTTACATTGTCAAAGAGATAAGAACTGGTTGTTGCAATATCTAGTCACTTCAAAGTCTATTCAGTCCCCCCAACTCAAGCCTTCTAAGCCTCCCATAACCCCCTGTCACTTTAACACCCTACTTTCCACCTCACAGGTCTCCAACCCCCAGAAAACAAGAAAGTATAAAGCTGGAATATAAAACTTATTCTGACTTCCTCATTAGCTTTCCAACTCTGGAAAGAGGTCAGTGGGATTACCTTGGGAGAGATTTCCCTCTTTTCTGGTGTTATAAACTTCTAAAGGCCTACCTTGTAAGAAGTTGGAGGGAAAGCAGGGTTGAGAAAGCTAAGTCATATCGCTAAACACCCCTTGAATTGTCCAAGTAGCATAATAATTAACCTGGGCATCTGGGAGAAAGTAGTCAATTAAAAGTATGATCACTACAGCAAAAATCAGAGGGTATACTTACGAGATACTAATTAAATCACCATTTAATATGAAACTGAATAATAAACATGGAGATGAAGGAAAACAAGTCATTAGATTGTAATGGGTTTCCAAAACTCATCATGGACTTTCCTTCTTTCTCTCTCTTTATGGAATAGATAATGCTTCTCTGTCCCTGGGTAATCTGTTCTCTTTTCTCCCTGCTCAGAGCTTGGAGCATCCCCTGCAAGTGACTATACCTTTCCCCAGAGTGGAAGCAGCCCTTCTATATTGCTACAGTTCTCCCAAGTTTATCAAATCTTCTTGCTCTTATATAGGGGACTTTAGGGTATTTTGGAGTCTAGCAGAGACTACTCAAAAGACCTTTTATTTTCTTCAAATTTGCTTTGGAGAATGTGATGAGAGTATTATTCCTGGTTTCTATCATATATGCCACACTGAACACCTCTGCCATATATAGCATTTTCAAAAAACGTCTATCATTTTGCTCCCAGTGTTAGAAGTTTAACAACCAGAAGAAAGGAGGCTTGGCGAGGTGTGTGGAGGGTGGGTACTGTGCATCTCCGAGCCAATATTATGACACCTGGGTTCTGTACCAGGCTTTGCTGGGCTTCTATTATCTCATTTTATGGCCTAGGGACTTTCTGAGCCTTAGTTTACTCATATGCAAGTTGAGTAGGTTGGAAAACATGACTTCGAGGCCACCACTGATCTTATAGTCTGTGGTTCCACCTTGAAGCACCACATGTGGATGGCTCCACAGAAGCCAAGAAGCTTGGAATGCCCTTGTTTGCTCCATGATGGAACTTAACCTGCTTAAATTTTGCAGTGACAAGGAAAAAGAGATTTCCATACTTTTCTTCCTCAAAGGCCCTGGGGTCAGCAAGTTCAGAGGATTAAAGAGCCATCCCCTGTCCAAGCATTGTCTGACTCTTACCAGCTGGACCTCATGCCTGCTTTCCCACTGGCATCCCTCCAGCCTGAATTGAAGATTTGCTAGGTTTTGTAGTCACATGTTGCAGTTCTCCTCAAGGAACAGCAGGCAGAGAAGAAGATGCCCAGAAGCATAGAATTTGAGAGCTCAAGCTGACCTCACCCAGTTTGTAAGCCTCCCCCGACAAGGTAGAGATGCAGAAACTAGAACCTGAGAGGAACGTAACTTCTTCCAGATCTGACGTTTGCCAGTTTGTGATTTTGAGAAAATTGCATCATCTCTGTGTTCTAAAGCATAAAGTGGGCATAATAGAATCTAATTTCTCATGCTGTTATGAGGAATAAAAAGAAAGCATATTTTTAATTCCTGATTTGTGGTAGATGTCAAATGTGAACAACTTTAACACTTAAGTCTTAAAACAAGGGAATAAATGGCAGGCCTGCCAGGAGGATCCAGGTCTCTGTTACTAATCTCATGATTTTGTGCTACATTAGGTTCCTCTGGAAAAGAAATGACTTGCCCTGAAACACACGCACATGCACACACACACACATAGCAAAGAAGAGTAATCAGCTAGGAGAGTGATGAGAATTCAATAATGCAGGCAGGCACTAGACAAGGAATGTGAGGACCTGGTCTCATCTCAGCTCTGCAGCAAAGTGACTAAGGGACTTACAGCAAGGATTTAAAACCATTTGTACCTCCTTCTCTCAACTATCCAATAAGAATAAGAATACTGTCTCACTAATTTCATGGGCATATTATAAGGACCAAATAAGATGGTATATTTGAAAGTATAAAACATATAAATTATGAAACATATTTTATAGGCTAATAAATATATATTTTAAAGTATAAAATACATAAAAATACTAATCCATTGGAAAAGCCTCATAGTATAGTTTTTTTTTCAACAGCTGTATTATATGAGGATCAAAAATATATATAAAAACACATTTTGTGAATATTAAAATGCTAAGCAAATGTAGAGGTTCATTTTTACTTCAAGAGAGAGAACAGAAGCAGGAGGAGACCAAAGTCCACAGCACGGGGTTCAGAGATCAGATCACAGGTTTCTGACCCCCACACACAGTGGTTTTCTGAAATCTGTTTTGGACAGTACATCATACACAGAGACTAGAGCTATGAGCAGGCTCTCAGCTGGATTTGTCTGCTTGCTTTCCCTCCTTCTATTATAATCTCATTTGTCTGGGCAGCTTCCACTTGCAGAAAGAACAACTTTAAATAATAATAAATCAAGTTATTTAATCAATGGTTTAATCACCAGATTGGTTTTAATTTGCTGTGCTCCTTCCTCCCTCTAAAACAGACTTCCCTTTGCCTGCTGCTGCCCCTTAAGCCAGACCCATAGGAAGAGATAGCCTGAGGGGCCTGGGAGACACACATGGTTCCTCCTCATTCCAATAAGGACACTGGGGTAGGTTTACCCCAGGTGTCATTCTCACTTGACAATCTTGACTCTTGTTCCAGAACAATGAATTGTATACTTTATTAATATACTCCACTCTAGGGATGTGCCACAATTTTTTTATAAGTCCGCTATTCATAGGGTGAGCTTGGACAAGACATTCTAGTCATAAATTTCAGTTTCTTCATCTGTAAATTGAGGACGGTGATCCCTCTGTGCCCACCTCATAGAACCAGTTGTCAGGCCTAAAAATTAACAACAGCAAAGGCTGCTTTTGTGGAATTCCATGTGGCAGGCACTTTGCCCAGTGTTCTACGTGAATTATCTTATGCAAATCTCTCAGAAATCCCACTAGGCAAGTATTATTACAGATGACGAAATTAAAGTTTGGAAAGTTTGAGTAACTTGTTCAAGGTCACATTGCTAGTAAACGATGTAGTCGGGCCAGTAACAGGCTGGAGAGAAGATGTGTGGAAGAAATCCAGAGTAGAAAAGCTCCAGCAGACAAGCCTCCCTGTTTCTGTGGGATCAAGGACAATGCAGGTGAATGACCCCACGGGTTCCTGGCTGTCCATTGATCCACCTGCAGATACCTCACTTTGCTCTCAAGTCTTAATGGGAGAGGGGCTCAAACTCCACCATGGGTCTTCCTATGACAGTCATGCAGAGAAGAGACCTCGCTGCCACTGCGGAGGCTGTCACTTAGAGTTCCCCAGCCCACCTCTGCACTCTCAGCCTTCAGAGGTACTTTAATTTACAGACCCAGAGCATTTCCACTACTTGTCTAAGTGTGTGGCTTTGTCACTAAACCAACAGCTCTCTGAGATTGAAGACTGCTTGGCCTTCCCAGTTAGGCCCTCAAGAACAGCTTTACCCCTGAATTAATAAATTGGTGTGGTATTGCATTAATTTCCCTTCAAGTAAACAGACAGGCATACTTTATAGAAGTCAATCAACCTGTGATCTGAGGAGAAGAGATGAATAAATGGGGAAGAGCAGCTGAGGTTCTCTTCTTGCCAAGGGCCACTCCGTGTTGTGGGCTATTTGGTCTTCAGATTGTGGACATTGAATTCCTACAGAATCTCCTGTAAAAACAAGGGGTTATATCACCAGGCTCAGGTCACACAATAAGATGTTGGTTCAGGGTCCCCTTTTCCCTGGGGGTCAAGCTACCTGTCCGGGTATCCCGGACAAGTAGAACAGGAATTGCAATTCAGTTCTTCCAGTTGTAGAATGGATCATTCTCTCTCAGAGGTAGTGCATGTAGGGGGCACTTATAAGGTCTGAGGGGCAAGTTAAGAGAGTTCTAAACTTTTTCTGCAAATGGCTTTGGGCCCACCCCTTTCTTTTTTCTTCTACTATGAACCTTGGAGCAAGGGCAAGCCTAGGCATTGGGGTGATATTTGCTGTGTCTGACAGCAGACAGGCAGGGCATTGGCCATCAGAGCAAAGCAAGTCAAAGCTGTGGAACATGGTCCTCTGGCTCCTGCTCCGCCTGACATTACTTCTGAGGAACAGAACATTCTGTGAGGCTGAGAGTGGGGGGCTGGTTGGTAACACAGGTGTAAGTGTGTGTGTGCTCAGTATAGCAGCTAAACCTAAAACACATTTTTTTAATACACAAGAGGAGGAGGAAGTAAAAAAAATATATATAGAAATGCATAATTAGAGAGTCACTGAGATTCTCTCTAAGCTAATGAATAAATAAATCTTTGACAATTTTCCCCAACTGTTGTTGACAGGATAATTAGACCTAATATCTTAATTTTAATGCTTTGGATTCATTAAAATTATCCTGCATTGCAGGATTGCAGGTTTGTTTGTTACAGATCACCTAAAGTGTCATTGCCTGGAAGGTTAGTCTTTTGTTTATTTTTATTAGTATATTGCCCAATTGACCAAAAAAATAAAGTTGGGAAGGAGTTACTTTGTCATTATTTGGTTTGGTGTTATTGTTTATTTTCTCTTTTTTCCTTGTCCTTGGAGAAGTAAGAGGACATATACTACTTCCAGTGGACCCAGAGGTCCTGAGATATAGGAAGTGGGAAAAAGGAGCTCAGGGCTGCCAGAAACTTCTCTCACCAGCCTAACATGCTGCCACATTCCTCATTTACCAACTGATGTGAATAATTCTCATCTGCCACCCTGAGGACAGGAGGAATTGGACCTAGACTAGACTGTCCTTCTAGAAAAGAGTATGGATTCAGATAAAAGTGGCCAGTGAGAAGATAATGGCAGAAGCAGAAATGGGTTCTCTGAGAGCAGTCTGGGCCCGGCAGAGGAAAAGAGGTTGGTAGGTAAAGCTGTCCAATGCCCCGCCAGCTTTCCAGGCACACAGAAAAAATGTGGGCTACAAGGAGCAGAAGGGTCTGGCAAGAAAGAGCCCCAGTTTTGAGTCAGGGGTTAGAGATTGTGGCCCCAGCTATGGGAGACTTGGCTTCCCAGTCTGCAAAGTGATTGAAGACTTCACACCTAACTTGTTGTGAAGGTCAAATAGTTCATGTCTATGGGATACAACAATAGATATCATTGTTGTGTAATGGAGGGGTCTTTCTTTTTGGAAAACAAAATAAGACCTGCCACTGCCAATTCCAGGGGGCTCTGAGTCCAGGCATTTCCCAGGTCTTGGTGAATGCAAGAAGGCCCCTGTCTTCTATGTGGCCACCTGCTGGGAAAGGTAGATGTCAGAGCCTGGGAACTGAGTAGCTCTCATGCAAAAAGCTGCTCTGCTCTGTCACTGAAACCCCAGAATGAAGATGCCCCAAGCAGGCACATTACCTGAGTAGAACACCTCGCTCTTCCTCCTGTTTCTCCTTTACATGTCTACCACATTCATGACATTCGTGACACCAGAGGTAGGTTTCTTTTTCCCACACAAGCAAGTCTCCAACACCAGCTGGGTGTTCTACAATTTAACTTGGTTCTGACACTATCTACCTAGAGTTAGCATTTGATCCAGTTAAATAGTGACAAGTTAAGGGCTCAGTCCCACAAGACCGCCCCCACTCTTTGCTCCCCACTTCAGATGCCAATAGCAAGTGCAGGTTGCCAACTACACCTCTGACCAACTGGCTATAAATCAGAGGTTCTCAGGTCAGACTTCTTTCTCGGGTTCAATTAATTTGCTAGAGCAGCTCACAGAGCTTAGG
Organism: Pteropus vampyrus; assembly: GCF_000151845.1. Taxonomy (NCBI): domain Eukaryota; kingdom Metazoa; phylum Chordata; class Mammalia; order Chiroptera; family Pteropodidae; genus Pteropus; species Pteropus vampyrus. Next base: position 422,405 of record NW_011889209.1, on the reverse strand, counting down.
AAAACTGTTTACTTCTTGTTTACCAGTTTATTATAAAAGGATATGATAAAGGTTATAAATGCACAGCCACAGGAAGAGTTACATAGGACAAGTTGTGGGAGAGTTTCAAGAGTAGGGGCTTCCGTCCCAGTGGAGTTGGGTTGTGTCACCCTCCCAGTATGTGGATGCGTTCACCAACCTGAAAGATTTCAAAATCCCGTACTATTAGAATTTTTTGGAGGTTTCATCACATAAGCATGTGCAATTATTAATTCCATTTCCAGCACCTCACCCCTCTCAGGAGAATGAGAAATGGGAATGAGAATTTCAAGCTTCTAATCATGCCTTCTAGTGACCAGCCCTCATCCAGGAGTTATTCAGAATGAGTCACCTCATTAGAACAAAAGACACCCCTATCACCCAGGAGATTCCAAGGGATTTGGAAATGCTGTGCCAGGAACCAGAGGCAGAGACCTATGTATGTTTTCTATCATTTCACATTACCCAATTTAAGACATTTTGTCTGTGTTGTTCTCAGCGTCCTTGCTCAGCTGAAGTTTGACTTGAAGTTCACAGCAAAAAAAAACAGCAGCAGAAAGGTGCCCCCACTGTTTGCAGTCTTTTGAGGGTCCCTGATAAGACTGGGACTGGAGCAGGTCCAGGCCCTTCGCAGATACACAGTCATCCCAATGTGGGGTGGAGCTATTTTACGAAATTATATAAGATCGGGAGGAATAGAATAACAACGCGCATAGTTTAAATACTTTAATATACGTTTTTGTTAAAGTGTCACAAACATAGAGAAAAGCACAGAAATCATAAGTGCACAGAATTTTCACAAATGAAGGAGATGTTCTCCCAGGTGAAGGAGAACATTACCACTGCCCCAGAGATCTCCCCTGTGTCCTAAACACCACCCCACTAAGAATAACTGACGTTCTGAATTCTAACAGCATGGATTGGCATTGATGGTTGTCAGACTTTAAGTGAGTAAAATCATACATCATGTACTTTTTTTCAGGGAAAAGTGTACATGCAATGAAATATATAAATCTTAATTATATAATTAAATGATTGTGGAAAAAATGCAAAAAACAAAATGAACACCTGCACTAAGACATAAAACACCTTCACCATAGAAAGTTCCCCTTCCCAGGCAACCGGTTTTCAATCTATGTAATCCCACATATTAATTTTGTCTATTTTTCCATGCACATGAACTGCACAGTATGCATTTTTTGACTGGCTCCTTTCAATCCATGTCATTGTATGTATGAGTAGTTAGATTTCATTGCTAAATAGTTTTCCATTGAATGTTTATCCCACAATTTGTTGGTTAATCTGTTGGTAGATATTTGTGTTGTTTCCAATTTGGGAGTTGTACTATTTTCTTAAAGATGCCATAACCAATCACCATAAACTTGATGACTTAAAACAACAGAAATTTATTGTCTTAGAGTTCTGGAGACCAGAAGTATAAGCTCACAGTGCTGCAGCCCTTGCTCCTGCTGAAGGCTAGAGGGAAGGATCCTTCCCTGTCCCTTCCTGCTGCGAGAGTTGCCAGCAATCCTTGACATTCCTGGGTTCGTGGATGTTTAACTCCAATCTCTGCCTCCATCTTCATGTGGCTTTCTCACTGTGTGTCTCTGTGTCTCAGAATACCAGTCGTATTGGATTTAGAGCTTACCTTAAACCACAATGACCTTATTTTGATTTAACTAATTTCACATACAGAGACCCTTCTTCCAAATAAGATCACATTCTGAGGTTTCGGGGAGACACTATTCAACACAGCACAGCACAGAACTATTAAAAATAAATCTCCTGTAAACATTCTAGCACAAGTCTTTTTGCAGACACATGTTTTCATTTTTTCCTGGTTATATATTTAATAGTGCATTTGCTGGGTAATGTGGTACATAGGTGTTTAACTTTATAGAAAACAAACTTTTTCCCATTATAATCATAAGGTTTGTGTTTGAATGTGGGGATCCTCTAGCTCCCTGAAGCCCACCTGGCAGGCCGTCTCCTCTCTTACTTCTGGCCTAGTTCCTCAGTGGGGATTTGTTGGGAGCCTTACATCCTTTCCTTGCTAGAAAGTCTTGTGCCCCTTTTGGGCCTAGGGCTCTCACTCTCAGACTAAGTAACCTTGGCTTCTTTGTCTTTTCCTCTGTCTGAGACACTCTCCTGGACACTGCTGTGGGCCAAGTCTAAAGAGGTCCCAAAGTGGGATACAGAGACACAGACACAGGGCAGTCCTAGGCGTAGAGTCAGGAAAAGGGCCGATATGAGAGTACTATGCATGACTGCAACTCAGGCATGGGGATTGTAAATGACTGATGCCAGATTTCAATAGCAGAAAGGCAGAGAGAAGAGAAGATCACAGATATCTAAAAATGTTTGAGTATGTGAAGGAGAAAATCAATGTAGAGAAAGAGGTTCTTGTGTTTTACTTTTACTTTAAAAAAAATCACTGGCTTCCCATTTTGTTAGTAGTGAATCTGCCTGCCAGTCCCCAAACTCCTAGCTCACTGAGCCTATTCTTTACCCTTTGCTGAACCCCACAAACCCTCAAAACTGGTGGGTGGAGCTGTTGGTCTTGAGACTTCCTATTCTAAGCACTGTTTTCAGAGGTCCGCTGCTCCCAAACACTTTGTCCAGATTCCTATACGTGGCTAGGGACATGTGTCAAGGTGGTATTGCCATGGGGCAATGTCAGCCCCCACCCCTCAGCACACAGATGGTATGAGCAGTGTCAGGGATGCCCTGTGTGGGAGCCAAGGGCCGTAAGGGAGCCCAGGGGTGGGCCTCAACCTGGAGTAGATTTGGACAGCAGACTGGGCTGGGCAGGAGAGAGCCAGGGCAGACATGCTCTGGGTATAATTATAGTTTTCTCTTGTGTACCCTGGGATGACTGGGACTCTGGGAGAGAGGTTTTAAAAAACAAGGTGGCATTTTTCTCTGCACTTAACTTTAGGACGAGACATAGCTCCTTGGGAAATGTGTCAAACTAAGGTGTGACTCTCTGGCTAGCCACCAGCCTTGGTGAGTGTTTTCACACTTGTGTATGTGCCTGAGGGGACAAGAATAGGGGGTGGAGGTGGCTCTCCAAGGCTTGTTTTAATGCCTCCACACACCTTCAGAGGAGCCATTGCTGGATCCACCTCCCTAAAACTGTGAATTCAGCTGCACTGCAGAGTCTGAGCAGACACAGAGAACTGAAGAGCTCTCTGAGTATTTGGCTTTAGAGATTAATATCACAGATTATAAGTTTCCAGAGGACAGAGGTGCAGGACCAGGAACCCACATCTCTATACCGAATCACTCTTGACTGAATTAGAAAGTTGTCCCTGTGTGTCCACATTAGGAAGACATATCCCCCTAGGCTTATGAATCTCAGTGGACCCAGGGGTTACCAAATAGAGCCCAGATTGGGCTGCTGCTTCCCAATATCCCCTCAGTGTGGGGTGTCTGCAGTGAATAGGCAGATTTCACAACCCCCGGGGTCTGCTCAGGGCTCACAGGTGTCTAGTCAGACTCTGGGCTTTCTGGGGGAGGTCTGGAATATGTTGTGGGAGGTGAGCATTGGTCTCTCAAAACTCTGCTGGGTTTGCGTTTTAGCTCTGTTATCTGACAGGTCACCTGCCCCTTTGAGATCCCTCATAGTGTAAAAGGTAAAGCTGTCCTCTGGGAAAGAGTCCACAAGATAACATGTGAAGGCACTTTGCAGATTGTAAATCTCTAGATACATGTACAGGGCAATGATAGTGTTGATAAGAAGGAAAGAAAACACTGTGTCTTTAAAAATACAGTTTGAGCTCTTTAGGCAGTAGCCAATTTAGCTCAATTTACCTGTGTGGAAATTCCCATGACACTGAATAGAAAGCACATTTTTCTTGGCTTCCCTGGCCCTAAGTGGTAGGAGTGAGAGAAATGTGACTATGAGGATCTGACTTGTTCCTCATTACTCCCCAGTGTCATTTATAGCTTCTCTCATTTTAATGCACATTCTCAAATAACCACCGAACTCCCCCACTGATAAAAGCTTGCAGAGATGCAGTTAGGTATTTATACAATGCCACTTTCCCCTGGAAATGGAAATGTCATAGTTATCATTAGAAGTATGCATGACACTGAATGTAGATGGATAGGGCTAGGTGGTGGGGATGAGGGCATTCATCCTTGTTTGTCCTGGAAAGGCAATATTGTCATGCACTTAGTCCCCCAAGGCGCCTGCTTACTATTCGGCTGTGGAGATGACATGAGGGTTTCAGCTGCCTGCAGAAGCAACTAAATGGCTATGCTGGGCCCCAGCCAGGGACAGGACCATGCCTGGGAGGCTGCAGTCAGCACAGGCAGTTCTGTGACATACCATGAAAGTTTCCAGGACCCACCCAGGACACTTCTTCATGTGCCTCAAGAGCCCCACCTTCAGGGGAGAGGGGGCTCCATTGTAGCTATGAGGATTGGTCTCAGTGAGGTCTGCAATTCTCAGGGCTCAGAAATACTGCTCCCTCGTTGAGTGACTGCAAATCTTTCCCTAAATCCCAAACTGCCCTGGATCCCAGGGAATAACAAACAAGGGATTTCTTTCAGATCCTGATGTACTCTTGAGGTCTTCTTATCTATTCATTCTCCATCTGCCTAGAGAAGTGTTTTTTCAGCGTCCTCCTGTGCACACACAGCCCGAAGACAAAAGCCCCGACTAGTCCAGAGAATAGTATCTCTGTTCATCCATCTTCCCATCTATTTCCCTCATCTTTTGGAGGAGCCTTTCAGGAAGTGGCTGGGGATCTCCCAGTGGACCAGCTGGAAATGGATACATCTGTGAGCAGACTCTTCTCTGGGTTTCCCTATTCTTACCTCTATCCCCACATTCCCCATTCCCTGGAAAGTCACAGAGAATCAGTGCCCAGCTCAGGACAATGGTGACTTACATCCAGCCTCGCACCCAGACCTTGGCAAAAATGCTCTTTAGAAGAGGAGCAGTTGCTGAGGGTGTTGCTGAGGACTCCTAACCAGCCTTCCCAGGTTAGGAGTCCATGATGCATGGAGTCACCATTGCTCCAAAGTTAAGGAGACCTCTACTGCCCTTAGCCTCATCCACAGGGTTCAAGGGTGGAAAGCCAGTCTGCCTCAGCCCTGGGCAGCAAGTCCTTGGGGTCATACTGAGAACGTGGCTTGTATGGCACCAGCGTGGCCTCGGTGGAAGAGTGCATGGTGGAAGAATTTAAAGGCAGGCTGAAGCTTATGGGACAATTATGCTTCTTTCTCTCCTCCAGCCTCTCCTGCTGCCCTCTCCCTCTCCTTTCCCTTCATGTTTTGTAGGGACTCTATATAGTGGGATAAAAGGCATAGTGTAGCTTAACTTTTCATCTGTTTCGAATAGTCGCCTAATCTGTTGTTTCTTTTTAAACTACATTTAAGGCAGTTTTGAAACACAGAAGTTAAAAGTATTTTATTTAAATGCATCAGCTTGTCATCTAATTATTTATTTTAATATCGTGCTTAAAAAAAACTTACCTCACTTCACAAATTTTATAATTATTCATCTATATTTTTAAGATCTTAATTATAGCTAACATTAATGGTAATCAATGGTACTTCCAATTTTTACATAATGAACATATGTGTAACATTTATAATAAGAGAAACCATAAATGTTATTTTTACTTAAAATAACACAAAGCACATTTTAATAAAAAAAAATTATATGTCTCTCCCAGTGTAAAATGTAAAGCTGTTTTCTGGGGAGGAGTCCATGAAATAATACAGGCTAGGGACACATAATTTCTTTTAAGACTTTAGCTGAAATCAGCTTCTAAGAAGCTCAGCCTTCAGAGTGGATTTTGGTAAAATGAGTTTTTTAAATGTGGGAGTGTAGAGAGGAGACTGCTATCCCCTAGTGGGATGTCTTTTCCTCCCTTTTTTGAAGTCTACCCACACATAGTTGCCAGATAAAATAAGAAATGCACAATTAAATTTGAGTTTCAGGTAAACTAACACTTTTTTAGTATGTCTCAAATATTTAATGGGACATACTTATGCTAACAGATTGTCTGTTGTTTGTCTGAAATCCAAATTTATTGGGGTGATCTCCATATTTTAATAATACTTTTTAAATTTTAAAATAGTTTTAGATTTACAAAAATAGTTGCAAAGATAGTACAAATAGTACCCCACACGTGTCCTCTATTATTAGCATCTTTAATTAACATGACATGTTATAATTAATGAACACAATAGCACATTATTAACAATGACACTATGTTGTGAACTAAATACACACTTTATCGAGATTTCCTTTTTTTTTCCTATTCTTTTCCTTTTCCAGAATTCCACATGACATTTGATCATCCTGTCTACTAGGCTCCTCTTGGCTGTGACAGTTTCTCAGACTTGTCTTCTTTTTGATGACCCAGATAGTTATGAGGTCAGGAGTTCTTCACTCTGCCCCCTCATTTTGAAGGTGTCTGATGTTTTCCTCTTAATTAGACTGAGGTTACGAGTTTTTTGGAGGAAGATCACTGAGATGAAGTGCCATCTCATCACATCATATTAAGGGCACATAATATTGACATGACTTATCTCTGTTGGTGCTGGCCTAGTGTTGATCACCAGGCTGAGATAGTATCTGTTAGGTATCACCACTGTAAAATTACTCTCTCCCCACCTTTACATATTGTACGCTTTTAAAGGAAGTCATTATGCACAACCACACTTAAGGAGTGAGGAGTTATGTTCCATCTCCTTGAGATGCCTTGGGTTTTTATTTGCTAAATCTGCCAGGCAACCCTTCACACTCTTCAATGGTCAATCAACTGCCCTCCACCATCACACTATCCATCTCTGCTCCTGCCCAGAGTGAATTCTTCCTCTTCCAATATCTGAGATAACAGGAGTACACAAACAGGCACGTCACCCTCCAATGCCCTTTGTTATTGCCTTCAGTTATTGCAATCCTGGCTCCTGACTCCAGACTCTAAACATTACTGCCCACGTTTATTATAACCCCCATGCAAGACTGTCAGCTTCAGGGGGCAAAGGCTGGGTCTTACCTAACTGTCTAGCCCCTGTGGCCTGGAGCAGAGCTGGTTGGTCTAACTTGATGGACATCTTATCCCCTGGCTTCTTTTTTCCCTGTGTGGAGCAGATATTCAAGAGTGAGTCCTGCTGGGCCAGGAGGCCCTGGGCACAGGACAGACAGTCTCTGTCTGGGTCAGTACCCATTTGGATGCTGTATTCCTGTTGGGCAAAGGACTTGTGTGGCTGGATTTGTATCTGTTTCAGGGGGAAGAGGAAAGTCCCATCACAGACATTGTCCTACTCATTGTCCTTAGAGAAGCCAATCAAGCAGTAGGAGATATCACTCAGCCCAAGACCTGTGCCACCCTGGTGAATCTCCCTGTCAGGATGCTCGGTCCCAGCCCCCAAAGCGGGTGCATCGATCTTGTCACAGACTCTACACACCTGACCAGCAGACTGAGGCATTTCACTACTGTAGCCTCCATTGTCCCCTGGCTCTCCCAACATTCCCCTTCAGAGAGGCCTTCCCATTTACAGAAGACACTCTTATTATCATGGTGAATGCCTCCGCCCTAACCTTGAGAGCAGTAATGTTGGGCCTTGCACCTCTCGAAGGTGCTGGGAACCTATTGACAAAAAGCAGTCTCTGGGGTGAGAATACAAACTTTCCAGTCACTCCAGGTGGCTGGGGAACATGGAATGAGTGGAGTGGCCCGTAGTGGCAACTGGGTGAGGAGGGTATCAGGCCTCCAGATCCTAAAAACCAGAAGTGATTAGATTATGAGGCAGAGCAGCCCACCACAGTCCCGGAGCCCAACATCAGAGGAGGCACCATCTGCATTTGGCCTCACAGTGACCTGACAAGGATGAGGGAATCATGGCAAATCCCACTGTGTCCATTGATCTGCTATGTGGCTTTGGCATGGAGACCTACCCTCTCTGAGCTACTTTTGTCCCTAAAGAAAAGCCAAGGTGCTAATCTGTCATCAACTGCTGTCTGAGCTTACTCAGGCCTCAGTGCTTCTGGGGGAGGTTTTAAGCCTTGGGCTGTTGTAATGCTGAGTCCTGATATGGAGGCCTAGGTACTCCCAGGGCATCAACAGGGGTAGATGCTTGGTGAAATCTTGCCTTAATCCTAGAGTCTTACTCTGACAGGGGGAGGCGAAGCTCTCTGAGACACCATCAGTCACCACTATCATTGAGTAGTCAGAGGCACTTACCCTGGTGTGTACTTGGAATCAGCTCAGCCTAGAGACAGGCTGAGAACTGTAGAGACAGGAGCCCATGTCACTTGGCTTCTCCCTCTGAAAGTCACTTGGTCTATGACTTCAAAAGAAGAGCAATGAATGCTTCCTAGGTTCTGGTGTAGTTGAACCTCATACAGGCTTACGAGTTCAGCGGGTGGGGGTTGCTATAACGTTTGCTAGGAAAAGGACAGAGACCACGGCCCCATGGTGGACTAGTGATGGTGCTGGGACCTGAGCAGGGCACTGTAGAAGCTGACAAGTGACCTGTGCGGTGCTGTACCACCTTCCTGCTGTCCATGCAGTGCTGCAGCCTTCTGGGAGCAGAGCCCAGGGGTGGCTGTGACAGAGAGCTCAATTCCTCAGCCCTCTTTTTCCTTTCTCTAAATCAGGGGTCATGACAACCTCTCCTCCCAGGTTTGCTGTAAGGACTAAATACCATATTGCGTGGAGTGACAGGGCTCTGAGCAGTAGTGGACACATGCCACGCTTCAGCGAGTGCTGATTTCACCATCACAGCCACCACACCCAGGGTACTGCCCAGACTCACACCATCTTTAGATTTGCTGTCCTTGAAGGGCATTTGCCCAGCAGGCTCAGTCACTTGCCAGCTTCTGCAGCACCTGGAAACACTGTCTCTGTTCTGTCCATAAGGTGGGGGCCCTCAGGTCCTGGTAGAGCAGTTTGCAGGAGGAAGTGGGGCTGGATCACAGGGAAGTCACTGCCCACAGCCTCTACCTGCAGATGTCCAGGCCCCTCCTGGAGTCCTCTGCTGTGGGGAAGAAGGTGAAACCTTATCCTGTGGCCACACAGACCTGTGTGTCTGCACTAGCACCTAAGAGAAACAGTTAATCTTGGACACCTCTGGACCCCAGGAGGTGATGATATGAAGACATTTTAAGTGCTGTTTTGGATTCTGCCAAGATCTTTAACTGATTTCAGTGCTGAGTGGAGGAGCAGGCTTTCGTGGTTCATAGAAATGACCCAGGTTTTTCGAACTTCAAAATTTCTAGGGAGGGCATAGTAAGAATGAATCATAGAAAAATAATTCCTTCAGCTACTCACCCTGTAAAAGATCTAGTCCTTGGGCAACATTCTCAGAATTTGGAAAATGGGAAGCTGCGGCGGGTTTATCTGTTTCCTCTTCCTCTTGCCAGGGCCCTGCAGATAATTACCAGGGATATTTTGGGTGTTGCAAGGTACTTGGACAAACTTGAGTTGAATTCTGGCATCAGTGGCCAACTGGAAGCAGTATAGGAAGTTCCACATTCTAGGATGCCTCTCAGTCCCAATGATCTCCCTACCCTCAAATGACGATAGAGGGGTGGCGATGGTCAAGGCCACATGGTTGGTTGCATTCAAGCCCACAACCAGGAGCACTTTAGGCAGTTCCCAGACTTGGAGTGCGGGTCTGGCAGGCAGCTGGTGAGACCATGGCTGTGGATCTTATTATGAGAAGAGAAGGCTGATGTCCTTGTAACAAGAAAACGGAAGCTGGCCTGAGACTGAATGAGAACTCTGCCCCCTTTTATCTCCATGACAGCCCCTCTGAGCTGGGCCTTTTCTTTCTCCAATGGTACTTGTCATTACAAAATTATTCTGTGCCCTTTGTCACATTGCAATTGTTGACAAAATATAATAACAATCACTTCATTGAGAAGGTGGGACATGTTGGCTAGTGATAGAAGATGGCTCTTCTGGATGCAGCCAGTATCAGACACAGGAAGAAAAAAGAACAAAGATCATATAACAGGACCACAGGTTGGCTGAGAGGCCTCAAGCCTCTGGAAACTTGATGCTCCTGACTTAGCTATCACCTCTAACAATTTCCAGGAGCTCAGAGTACCCAGCAATCAGCATCATGAAATAGCACAAATGACATATCATCTTGTCAGCCCTCTCATTTTACTGAGTTGCGGTCCAGAGTTGCTGTGTGACTGGCTAGGTCACCCTGAGACCCTAGTGGAAAAACTGCAGTAGGGGGTGGGGATAGGAGAGGGGTTACACTGCTTGACATCTTAGGAGTCTTGCCTTTGCATTTGTGGCCTTCAGCCCAGGTCCTTATGCAGAGGTCTAGAGTCTCTGCTCTCTGTAACTTGTCCTATAAGTTTCCATTACTTCAGCAACCCTGAATTCTGATTTCTACCTCCTCAACTCAGCATGAAAGAAATGGCTTTGCTGAGACCGAGTCTCCCTGAATCACAGTTGGGAAAATGCTATCCACAAAGGACTGAGGATAACATGAAGCCGCCTCCTAGTCTCTGTTTCCTTTCTCTCAGGATGTGGAGTTCTGCTCAGCCTGATTTCCAGTGCCTAAAACACTTGCTTTATATATTCTGTTCAGTTTTATATTTGTCTGTGATTAGGGACCAAATCCTGTAACACTGATTCCACTATTCTTGAGGACAGGAGTCTGCTTTCCCCCACTCCATGGCACTCAAGTTTAGACTTGGGTTAATCATTCTCCTCAGTGCATCTGTGGTATGTGCAACCCTCCCACTACTTTATGTTTTGGTCACATTTCAACCATCTTCTCATAGGAATCTTGCCCAATGGGTTTGATATATGGATCTGGATATAACACTTGCTATGTGTGTAACTAAGTAAAATGTCATTTTGCTCTAAATTATATTTTCTCTCTTACTCTTTCTTTACACCACACCATCTGCATTGCTGTGTGTGCACATTACTTTGAATTCTGTGTGACATTCCCTAATTTGCATCAATTGTATTTTAGCTATCCATTACTCCACTGGTGGATCTCTGGTTTCTGCTGGTTCCTGTGGCCATCAGAATTAACACTTCATTGGACATCCCTACATATGTTCTCTTAGAGACTCAAAGGAGTTATCGAAGAGGGACCTAAGATGGAAACCAGGTGGTAGTGTTGTAGATACTAGAAAGGACCCTTGAGAGAAAGTGTGAGATTGTCATTCTTGGAGGTTTGTAGGACTGACATGAGTGTAACAGAGTTATTGCTAATCCCTTATCTTATTCTCAACCCAGGACACATAAAATTATCACTTTCCTAGCATATAAGTAACCTATTTTTCCCATTATAATTTTTATATTTCTAGCAAGGCAAAGATTTGATCTGATAGACACATGCCATTTGGTCCTGATGACTGTGATTACTTGTTTTCATCTCTCTCTCCTTGGAGGGCTGCCTCTGTGGGATTCTCTCTCCTCCCTCTGTGGGATTCTCTCTCTTGCCACATGGTATAATTCCTTTATGGGCCCAAAACTTTATAATAAGCAAGAATGGCTGTCGAGTTCTGGCTGCTTTTTTTTTTCTTTAAGAACTGCATCTGAGTCAAGAAAATGGAAGCACAAAAGGACCTAATTCCATGTCTGAAATGAGAACTGAGGAAGAGGAAATATTAGGAGAAAAAACACAAAGTAATTAATGTTGATATAAATTATCATTTTTATGAGCAATAATGCATGGCAGATATGTGAAAGGAAAATGCCTGACTATTATATTTAAAGCAATCTACATTTACACCTTAACATGGTGCAGCCTTTGGGAAGTTATTGAACATCTTTGAGCCTTCATTTTTTATATAAAACAAAGATTACTTTCTTTATGCTTAGGACAGTTGTGAGGATTAAATAAGATATGGTATCTTGAGATACCTAGTGTGAGTTCAGGCACATATTAGTTCAGGCACATATTAGTCTTTGTTTATCATGCTTTTGCTACAGATTGTCCTGGTGAAGCCCAATGTGAACACTCCTGAAAGCTCTTGGTGTTTATTTGCAAAGTGAAATTATGGCTGAGGTCATGGTCATTCTTGGCACCTGTACTGAGGGTAGATTTTTTTGAGGCCTACTGCAGACAATGGGCATAAACACCCAGCCTCCCACTCTCACCTGGCGCTCCTGTGCCTGTGAGCTCCAGGCAGCTCTGTACTGAGTAGATCTGGAGATCCAGTAAATTAAGAGATCCATTTCTCAAAGAAATCAAACAATTATATTTTATTCATGAAAATTCCATTTTATTGCATCTTCTAGGGAATGAGTCTGCGCACTGACTCTCCATTGAAGCCCTCCCGGTACTCCCCATAACTCTTCTTTTCTGGAGGGAGTGTTGTGTTCACACCAGAAGGACTGCAATACTTTCAGGTCACATTAGCTGAGAGTCAGAGCTGGAGCAGGAGCAGATCAGACAATGACCTGGCAGTGAGCAGTATCTTCTCCAGCTTCTATGGCATCATTACTAAGTGTGAGTTGAGGGGGTGAGGGGGAATTAATAAATGTGTTGTGTGATTTCTTCCAAAAATTAACAGATGGTAATGTGATGAGGAATGCTGACTTGGTGTGATGTTGCTTGGTGCTTCTGTGGAATTATTAGATTTGCAAATTCGTGACTCGGGGCTGATTCTTTTGGAAGTGAGCCCCAGGGAATAATTAAAGGCTGAGGAAAGCAAACTTGTCCTTCTGATGCTAAGTTTTCAGATCCTGGTTAGGCTCAGAGAGAGAAAGGCCATGAGAGATGGAGAAGAATGCATCCAGAATGGCACAAGTGTCTCAGCAGACTGACCTCATCCCTTCTGTACCATTCCTTCTCTGCCTTGTCCTAAAAGATGAGTACCATAGGATTGTGTCCTTGAAGCCTTTCTTTTAATGACCAATGCTGGCAGCTAATATGGACACAGGGGCAGAGCTCTTGTGAGAGCCACCAGCTGGCATCATGGTGAGATGTTCACCTCCCAGAAGCAAGGTAGGTGGTGGTGGGCTGACATGAACTAACATGTGTGTGGGAGAAATGAAGGTCAGGAGAGGACTGGATAGAGAGTGCTGGTCAGACCAGAGAGTCAGTCAGGCAGGAAGTATTTACTGGGCACCATTAGGCTGCTCACTATGCTGGGTGCAAACTGGAGTGTGGAGTGGAGGTAAAGAAAAACAGATGGAGGAAGAGTCTCTGCTCTTTAGGAGAATAAGACCTATCCTTGAAAATCAACAAATTTGAGACTTGAGCAGAGGACAAGTGTGAGTCCTGGAAACTAGCAAATGTGACCTGGGTGCTAAGACCTTTGGCAACCTGATTGCACAGTCCACTCAGATAGGGCAGCTCAGAGTGGGGTGTGTCAAAGGGTCCACCCAAGGTGAAAACCATAGCACCCATAATCTTACTGTTGGTAGGGGCTTACAAATCACTGACTATCTGGCACTGAATACTCTTTTAAAAGACTGAGATTTTCAATGTAGCTGTAGATGTATTCAGAACAGGTAGTTTTTATTTTACCACATGGCTCTATGAAGATTGTGTGTGTGT
>NW_011889209.1:402817-408038 GCF_000151845.1 Pteropus vampyrus | reverse complement strand
TCTCTCTCACACACACGCACACTCACATGCTCACACACACTCTATCAGATGTGCTCATCATGAGCTAACATCAATGAGAAGAAACATCTGAAAGGACATAAGCGTTTGTCTGGACTTAGCTTTCTTCACCCATCTTCCCGAGGGTCTGCAGGACTCTGACAGATAAAGAAAGCTGCATTTTATACTTTGAGAATTAGGAGGCACCAGAGGAACTGATATTGCTTAGATGAGAAATTAGAAATTATTTTTACATAAAAAGGGAAAGCCTGAAGCTTAAACACATCAAAAAGATTCTGCACTGTGCTCACTGTTAATAATCCATTCACCCTGAGTTAAACCCCTTGGTCATAGCTTAAAAGCAGAGTGAAAGGACACAACTGCCACCTCTGACTGTGAGTGGACATTTTCACAGAGAACAGGAAAATGATGACTTAGCTCGCATTCAATTCTTACTAAGTCTTACGACAAAAGGTCTGTTTTATGGCTCAAGAGTTAAGAAATCTTGACTAGCCCAATTTCAAAGATTTTTTTTCTCAGTTTTATAATATTCAGCTTTACATTTATTTTTATGATCCTTTTTGAGTCAAGTTTTATATATGGTGTGAAAGAGTTCATTTTAAAAATATATCAATAATCAGTTGTTCCATCACCAATTTTTAAAAAGATATTCTTTCCTCCACTGAACTGCCTTTGCACGTTTGTCAAAAATCAATTATCTACACACATATGAGTCTATTTTGGGGCTCTCTATTCTCTTCCCATGGTTCTGTTTGTCTATATTTATGACAATACCATACTGTTTTGATTATTGTCGTTTTATGGTAAGTCGTTGCAACTTTTTTATTAAAGTATAGTTGGCATATAATATCATATGAGTTTCAGGTGTGCAGCATAGAGACTCAACATTTATATACCTTATGATGTGATCATCATGGAAAGTCTAGTAACCATCTGTCATCATAAAAAGTTATAATATTATTGACTATATTCCCTTTGCTGTATATTATATCTGCATGGCTTATTTTATTTTATTTTTTTATTTAATTGAATTTATTGGCAGTAACATTGGTTAATAACATTATATAAGTTTTAGGTGTAAAATTCTATAACACATCATCTGTATATTGCATTGTATGCTTACCACCCAAAGTCTAATCTCCTTCCATCACCATATATTTGACCTCCTTTACACATTTTTTTCTTCCCTCACCCCTCCTCCCCTCTGGTAACCACCATACTTTTGTCTATGTCTATGAGTTTGTTCATTTGCTTTATTCGTTTGTTGCTTTCTGTTTTACATCCCAGGTATGCATGAAATCTTATGGTTCTTGTCCTTTTCTATCCGACTTATTTCATTTAGCAATCAACAAAATGGAAGAAGATATTTGTAAACAATATCTTTGATAAGCAACTCATATCCAAAATGTATAAAGAACTTACACAATTCAACAACAAAGGAAACAAAAAATCTAATTAAAAAATGGGCAGAGGACGTGAATAGACACTATTCTCAAGAGGACATATAGATTGCCAACAGATATATGAAAAGATGCTCAACCTCACTAGCCATAAGAAAAATGAAAATCAAAACTACAATGAGATATCATCTCACATCTTTTAGAAAGGCTACTATCAATAAGACAAGAAATAAGCCTTGGAGAGGATGTGGAGAAAAGGGAAACTTTGTACACTGCTGTTGGGAATTACTTATTTTATAACTGGAAGGGTACCATTTATTACCCTTCACCCACCCTCATCCTCTCTGGCAAACATCAGTTTTTTCTTATATTGATGAGTCTGTTTTTGTTTTGTTTGTTCATTTGTTTTTTGGTTTTAGATTCTACATATGAATGAAATCATTTGTCTTTCTCTTTCAGACTTATTTCACTTAGTATAATACCTTATAGTTCCAACCATGGTGTTGCAAATGGCAAGTTTTTTGTTTTGTTTTGTTTTATTTTGTTTTGTTTTGTTTTGTTTTTTAACTGCTGAGCAATGTTCCACTAAGTCTTGAGTCAAGTGTGTTAAACCTTTAAGTGTGGTCTTTGCATTTCCTTATTTATTCTAAAATTATTTTACCATTTTCTAAAATAATACTGCTGGGGCTTTGGGATTGTATTGAATCTATAGATTAGTTTGGGGAGAATCGGTAAGAATATTGAGTCTTATGACCCCTAGACAGATTTATTTCCTCTTTTATTTAGGCACTTTTCTCTCGGCAATGTCTTATACTTTTCAGTATTACACATCTTTTGCCCGATTTATGGCTAAATATTTTATACTTTTTAATTTATTCTAAATAGTATTTTAAAATACTCGTTTCAAATATTTTTTTAATATTACAAGATACAGTTATTTTTTTGTCATGAATGTAAGTTTTCACATAGACTTTATTTTTTAGAACTGTTTTAGATTTACAAAAGTAATTGAGAAGATAGTACAGACTCCCCAGATATCTGCACCCAGGTTCACCTATTGTAAATATCTTATATTAGTATGATGTATTGATCACAATTAATAGACCTATATTGATATATTATAGTTGACTAAAGCCCATAGTTTATTCGAATTTCCTTAGTTTTTCTCTAATGTCCTTTTCCTCTTTCAGGATCACACCCAGAAGACCATACTACATTTAGTCACCATTTCTTTTTGATCTCCCTCTGGCTATGACAATTTCTCAGCTTTTCCTTGTATTAGATGAATTTGACAGTGTTAAGAGGTAATAGTCAATTGTTTTGTAGAATGTCCCTCAATTGAAATTTCTCTGTTTTTCTCATGATTAGATTGAGTGTATAAATTTTTGGAGGATGGATGACCACAGAGGTAAATTGTCATTCTCATCATATCTTATCAAGGGTATATCCTTTCAACATGAGCTACCACTATTATTGTTGAGCTTGATCACATGGATGAGGTAGTGTTTGTCAGATTTCCCCACTGTAAAGTTGGTCTTTTTTCCTCCTTTCCATATTGTACTCTAAAAGAAAGTCACTATATGCAGCCCACGTCTAAGGACTAGGGAGTTAAGTTACCCTTGCTTGAGGTCAGAATATCTACTTAACATTTTTGGAATTCTTCTGCATGGGTGGTTGTGTCATCTTCCCAATGTATTTGTTTATTCAATCATTTACTTATATCAGCATGAAAATATGGACATTTATTTTATACTTTAGGTTATAATCCAATACTTCTTTATTTAGTTTATTGCTCAATTATATTATAGTTTTGGCTACTGGGTACATTTCAGTTGACTCTTCTATCCCTTTGACACACTTCCATCAGGTTTGCAGGTTTGTTGTTGTTGCTGTTGATATCATTAGTATTTCTTCCTTTCTGGAACTACAGGATGCTCCAGTCTTCTCTTGCCTAATTCTTGCTCAGTCTTAGAATAAACCATTTCTTCAGGGAACACTGATTTCTTTTATTGGAGAATATTAGAAACCAAGATTCAAGTGCTTGGTATAATCGTTTTTTGTATAATAAATTTGTATACTAAAAACTTGATAAATACATTAATTATTTCTACCATGTGGTTTTACTTTGTTTTGTTTTATAATTTTTTTTAAACTTAAATAAACATATCATCTGCAAAGAAAGATAGTTTTCTTTACTTCTTGTTCAATCTGGATGTCTTTTATTTAATTTTCTTGCTTATTTGTTTAGATGTTCCAATCTTAAAGATAAGGACCATGTGTATTTTTCTTGTTACTAATTTTTGAAGAGGAGTATTGAATCTTCACTATTAAGCGTGATGTTAACTATAGGTTTTTCATGGATTCCTTGTATCAGGTTGATAGCTGAGAGTTTTTATTATGAATAGATGTTGGATTTTATCAACTTATTTTTCTGCATCATTCAGATAGTCACATAGTTTGTTTTAGCTTGTTAATATAGTAAATTACATTGATTTAATTTCTAATGTACTCTGACACTGACTACCTGTAATTTAAAGGCTGGGTCCTACACAAGACTGCCCCCACTTCTGATGCCGGTCAGACTTTGGAGTCCCTAGATCACCTGCACTTCTGACCAACTAGCTACAAATCAAGAGTGTTCCCACAACTTTCCTAAAGTTTAATAATTTAGTATAATGACTCATAAAACACAGGAAAGCACTGTTTTTATTATAATTTTATCATAAAAATATAAATTAGGACCAGTCAAAGGAAGAGGCACATAGAGTGAGTTATGATAGGGTCCTGAATGCAGAGCTTCCATGTTCCCTCCCTGTAGAATCAAGGCATCATTTCTTGTCTTCAACTTACTTTGAGTTTAATGCTGTGTTTTTATTTTTATCCAACTCAAATATTTTCTAATTGAAATGTAGATTTCTACTTTGATCTGAGAGGTTGTTTATAAGTGTATTATTTAGATTCCAGATAAATGAAAATTTTCAAGAGGTATTTCTGTTATTTATTTCTAATATGGTTTCATTGTGGTCTGATAACATACTTTGTGTATTACTTTAATTCTTTTAAATTCATTGAGATTTTTTTTTATGACTAATAATATGGTCTAATTTTAGAAAATATTCTGGCTGTAGTTGAAAAGAAATGCCTACTGTGCTGTTTTAGGTGTAATAAATGTCAATTAGGTCAAGTTGGCTGATATAGTGTTTTTCAAATGTGTATCTTCATTGATTGTCTCCATACTTATTCTATGAATTATTGAAAGAAAGATATTAAAAACTGATTAAACTTGTGGATTATTTTTTAACTTCTCCTTGCAGTTTAAAAAGTTTCTGCTTCACTGTTTTGAAATTCTGTTATTAGATGTAAAAAGTTTTAGAATGGTTATGTGCTCCTGCTGAACTGATCATTATTATTATGGAGTAGTTTTTCTTCTAGTAATATTCTTTGTTCTGAAATTTATATAATATTAATATAATAACTCTAGTCTTCTTTTGACAAGTACTAGCACAATATAAACTTTTCCATCTTTTTACTTTTAAATTATTTGTCTTTGTTTCTAAAATGGGTTTCTGGTATGCAACATATAAGCAGGTCTTGATATTTTTATCCATTTTGGCAATCACTGTCAGATCAGGAGTTTTTATTTATTTAATTTCAATCCATGTGCCCAAAAAGTATAATTTTTATTCTGTATGGAAGATTTCCTTTAGTCTTTCTGGTAATGCAAGCTGGTAATTCAATTGCATTATTTCAGCTTTTGTATGGCTTTAAAAAAGTTCTTTTGCCTTTGTTTTGGAAAAACATTT
>NW_011889209.1:399810-402264 GCF_000151845.1 Pteropus vampyrus | reverse complement strand
TTACCTTTTATCTCTAAATATTTGATTTAAGTCTTTTTTATATCTTTTATTGTCTACTTACATTAGAATATATATAATAATTGTTTTAATGTCCATGCTTACTAATTCTAATATTTATGCTAATTTTTGGTTGATTTTAATTGATTTTTCTCATCATGGATCATATATTCCTGCCTTTTTGAATGCCAAGAAATTTTTATTTGATGTCGGACATTGTTAATTTTACCTTTTTAGGTGCTGGATAATTTTTTACATTCCTGTAAATATTATTGAGCTATATTCTGGGAAGTTGTTATGTTACTTGGAGTCAGTTTTGTCCTTTGGGTCTTACTTTTAATATGTTTTAAGCTGGAATACATCTCTGTTCAATGATAAGAACTTTGAGTACTATAGTCAGTGTCCCATGTTTTATGAGATTTTCTAATCTGGCTGGTGGAAGCAGACACTATTCCTATTTTGTGTGAGTGCCATGCACTGTTAACTCTAATCCTTTCAGATAGCTATTTCCCTGATCTAGGGTGATTCTCTTGTACCCATGTACCGATTAGTGCTCGATCGTCAGATTTTATTTTTAATACCACAGTGGGTAAGGCAAATCTCCTGGAAGGACTTTGACTTTCACTTTCTAAAGCTAAATACAAATGGATTGGTTCTGCAGCCCTTTAGTATCTGTAAGCCTTGACTTCTTTTCCCCCATAACGCAGGTGCTTGAGAACTGGTAGATTACGTGAGCTGATGTGTCCTTCCTCCCATGAGTGACTGGGCAAAAAGACAGAGCCTTAGACCCCCAACTTCATCCTTGGGACTTGTTCTGGCTAAGGTATGTGAATTATGCTGCTTTGTGCTGAGCTGGTTTCAGATAGAGGTCAGTCTTCACAGGAGGAAAAGATATCTCCTGTGACTTATTGATATTCTAGTAGGATCTTTTTTTTTTTTTTTTTAAGGCCCCTTCTCTAGTAAAGCAATAAGATATTTCTTGAATAAAGAGTATTTCTTAATCTCTAACCTGTATATCTTGTATTTATCTCTCTTGCCTTACAGACCAGGACTTTGGGTATAATATTAAATAAGAAGAGGTGGGAGAGTACATTCTTGCGTTATTCCTATAGTCTTTTACAATTAAGTAGGATGTTATATATAGGTCTTTGATTGTTTGCTTGCTTGTTTGTCTTATACTTTATCAGTTTAAGAAAGATCCTCTCTATTCATATTTATCTGAGATTTTTTATCATTAATAGATGTGGACCTTTGTGAAATTCCTTTTTCTTCCATTTAGTTGAGTATGTTTCCTCTTTACTTGGTTAATGTGGTAGATTATATTGATTTATTGATGAACATTAAACCATACTTGCATTGCTTAAATAAATCCAAACAACATAATGTTTTATATTTCTTTGTATATTTGTATATATGTTTGTTATATTTGATTTACTAATATTTTGTTAAAGACTTTTGGATCCATTTTATGAAGATATTTTCTGCAGTTTTCTTTTTCTTTTATATTAATTTTATTTGTTTGTGCTATTATTATAATTCTGGCTTCCTATAATGAATTGGAAAAATGTTTCCCCTTCTCTATTTTAAAAATTTGAATATTTTTAGTATTATTTCATACTTAAATGCTGACAATATTAATAAGTAAATTTATCCTAGCCTAAAGTTTTATTTGTGGAAAAATTTTAAACTTTAATTATTTTAATAGACATAGGACTATTAAAATTTTATATTTCGTATTAATTCATTTTGATAATTTATATACTTTCAAAAAATTCATCTATTTCATTTAATTGCCAAACTTTTTGGCATGCAGTTCTTCATAATAAATTATTGTTGTTGGTGTTGTTGTTGTTATTATGTCTACAGAATCTGGAGGATTCCCACCTTCATCTTTATTTTCTCCTTCCTTTTACTTACTTTGGGTTTACTTTATCTTCTTTTTTCACCTTAGAAATTTTAGTTGAATTTTAAGTATTTCTATTTTCTAATATAAGCATGCAATATCATAACGTTCTCTGTAATATTATTTCAACTGCATAGCACAGATTTTTATAGGTTGTGTTCTTGTTTTCAATAAGTTCAATATTTTTCTAGTTACACTTGTTTTTTCTTTTCTTTGATCCATGGGTTACACAGGATTATGTTGTCTAATTTTCTGTGTTTGCATTTGTTGAGATATATTTTTGTTAATCATTTCTAATTAATTTTCTTTCAGTCAACAAATATTCTCAGTATAACTTATTTTATTTTTAAATTTAAGGCTTGACAAATTGTCTGTCAAATTGAATATTCCCCATGCATTAAACAGAATGCATTTTTGCAATTGTTAAGGGTGGTGTTTTATAAATTTCAATTAGATCACATGATTGATAGTGTTGTTCAGTTTTCTAAATACTTATTGATTTTCTGTCTACTTGTTCTATTACTGAGAGAGAAATTTTAAAATTTCTAATAACA